>NW_006408576.1:8028770-8029367 GCF_000296735.1 Chrysochloris asiatica
GAACCAGACAACCATGCCCCTTTTCACTACTCCTATTCAATATGTTTTTGGACATCTTAGAGCTATAAGACAAGAAAGGGAAATTAAAGACATCCAAACTGGCAAAGAAGATGTAAAACTTTATTTGCAGATGATGTGTTCTATACATAGAAAATCCCAAAGACACAGCAAAAAAATTATTGGAACTCACTGGAAGATTCAGCAAAGTGGCAGAGTATAAGATCAATACACAAAAATCAGTTGGATTCTTCTATAATAATAAGAGCATGAAAGGAAATTAAGAAAACAATACCATTTACAATAGTCACCCAAATGATGAAATACTTAGGAGTAAAACTAAAAAGCGCTACTACATTAGCTCAAAATACCAACCAAGAGGGAAGGAGTCTTCACATCGAGGATCAAGCCTAAGTGTTGATAGGGACGGGCAACTTAGACATTGGCTACCTAAAATTGGGGGTGGGGGACATAAAACCATAAAGTGGCTGGCTTACAAGTTTTCAAGAAAGAGTTTAGTTTAAGAGTGTGCAGGGGAAGGTAGAAGTGCCACTGAAAAACTTTTATCTTGTCTAGATGTGTCTGGTGAAATGAGATCGG
>NW_006408576.1:8030482-8031954 GCF_000296735.1 Chrysochloris asiatica
GCTTAAGAAGACAAAGTTGGAGGCCTCTTACTCACTGATTGTAAAATTTACTACACAGTCACAGTGATAAAAACATCCTGGTACTGGTACAAAGAAAGATAAATAGATCAATGGAACAAAATTAAGAAACCAGAAATTAAATTCCTTTAATTTATGTTAATCAAGAAATGTTTTAATTTTGTCATTATATTTGAGGGACAACTTTGCTGAATATATGAGTCTTGGTTGGCAATTTTTTTTCTTTAAATTTTGTATATGCCATCCCATTGCATTCTTGCTAGTTGATCACCCATAAGTTCTGGAATTATGATCACCCATAAGTTATTTAACTTCATGGTGTCCCATACAACTCTTAGGATTTCTTCTGATTTTTTCATTCTTTTTTCTGATTGTTCTTCTAGCATACTAGTATCAATAGATTTATCTTCAAGCTCACTAATTTGAGCTTCCATTGCTTCAAATATACTCTTTTGCCCTTTTATTGTACTGTCCATTTCTAAAACCTTAGTATTACACTCTAGATTTCTAATTGTATGTTTTTTGTTGTTTCAAAATTTGCATTTATTTTGTGGTTTTTCTTGTAGTATTTTCCTGAATTATTCTAAAGTTTTTTCCTGTATTCTCCTTGTTTTCCTCAATCTTTCTGTTAATCCTTTGAATTTACCTAAATGACAATTCTTTTGAATTCTTTTTCAGTTAGTTCTATTATCTTTCCTTCTTCAGAAATATTTTCTTGCTCTGCATATTGGTTATATGTTTGTGCTGTTCTCTCATTTCTCTTTGTAAGCTAAAGTTGTCTTTTGTCTCCAGGACATTGTGGTGTTTAATTGTTGATATTATGTTTATGTATTCTTAGGCTATCACCAACTGTCTCCTGTGGACAAAGTTATAGAATGGAAGCATATGCAGTGTTCTTCTTTCACTGTTCATGCATCTCAGTTGAAGGGTTTGGCTGGTGTTGGCTACTGTCTGTTGTTGATCAGGTGGTATAGGACCCACTCTTGTCCATGAGTGGAGCTGCTAAAGGTACAGTTGTGGGTGGGTTACATAAGTATGGTTGCTGTCTCTTGTCAGGTGGAAAAATGGATAAACACCCCCATACATATACACATACACATGAAAACAAAACATTAAAAAAGGTAATGAAAAGAGAAAATAATAAAGGAGAAAAAAAAAACATGCAACAATTAGAAAAAATAATAAATAAAGATGAAAAAGGGACAGAAAATTTGAGCCATAGAATATTAAATTAAGAGAGAAAATAAAAGGAAGAACTAGAAAGAAAGAAAATAAAATAGGAAAATTAGAGTGAGGGAAAATGAAAAGTGAGTGGAGAGTAGTAAAAGATCAAAAGGTAAAAAGAAAACGAGTGGGAGTGAGAAATAAAAGAAGGAAAGACAAAATGTACAGATAGAAAGGGTAAAGTTCAAGGGAATGAAAAGAGAAGGACTAAACAAAGAAAAACAATGAGA
>NW_006408576.1:8033276-8035176 GCF_000296735.1 Chrysochloris asiatica
GATGATTTCCGCATTCCGTTGCAGCTATTAGAAAGGAGAAAACCCTGGGAGGCTTCTTCAAGTGAAGGAGTTCAAGAAGTGGGTGTGGGAGGGATGTTATAGTGGAGTTCCTGGTCCTAGATGGAATTCTTACCAGCTTAGGTGCTATCTATGTTCAGGGCACTCATTCTGGAAGTCATTTGTGTATACCCTTGATGGAGTTGGTTTCAGTGTCTGTTAGGACCATAGGGTAGCTGGGGGCATTGTGACTGGTTAATTGGTGATCTGGTTGTACTGGGGCTTCTGTAGGTGTAGAGCAGAGCCCGCTTGGATCCAACCACTAAAGTGAAACAACCAACCCCTAACTCACATTGGTGTGGCTCCCAACCATGTGACTCCATACTCCCAGAGAGCAGGTCTGGACTGAGGGTAGATGAAAGTGGGAGCTGGCCACACCTTAAATATACTTATGAATTTAAACTAGAGTTATGAAGTAAATAATTACTGATAATTTTTCTGATATTTGACTTATTCGCACTTCATGAGATTGTTGTTGTCAGGTGCCGTTGAGTTAGTTCTGACTCATAAGGACCCTATGCACAACAGAACAAAACACTGCCTGTAACATGCCATCCTCACAATTGTTGTTACACTTAAGCGTATTGCTGCTGCCAACATGTCAATCCATCTCACTGGGGAGGTTGGGTGGAGGCTCTATCTTTTGTGTTGACCCTACACTTTATGAAGCATAATGTCCTTCTACAGTGACTGTCCCCCTGATAACATGTCTGAAGTATAAGAGACAAAGTCATCCTGGCTTCTAAGGATCATTCTTGTACTTATTCCAACACAGATTCATTAGTTCTTCTGGTAGGCCATGGTTCAATATTCTTCAGCACCATAATCCTTCATTTCTTCTATGGTATTTATTATTCATTGTTCAACTTTCACACGCATATGAGGCTATTGAAAAATACCATGGCTTAGGTCGGGTGTACCTTAGTCCTCAAACTGTTATCTGTGGTCTTGAACACTTTAAAGAGGTCTTATGCAGCAAATTTGCCTAATACAATACATTATTTGGTCTCTTGACTGCTATTCCCATTAACATTGATTACAGATCCAAGCAAAATTAAATCTTTGACAACTGCAATCATTTCTCCATTTATTTCAATAAGCACTGACTTGTGAACCACAGGTCTGCAGTTCAAGCCCTACAGCCACCCTGTGGGAGAAATATAAATCTTTCTGCTGCAGCAAAAATATTTAAAGATTTTGAATCCATGTACCGGGCCTATATGAGTCAGAACTGACTCCACAGTACTTAACAGCAAAAATAACAATTTAATGATCCTTTTATGAGCATTCGTGTTTTCTTTACATTTTGGTGCAATCTGTACTGGAGGCTGTGTCTTTGGTCTTCATCAGCAAGTATTTAAAATCCTCTTCACTTTCAGCAAATAAGTTGTATAATCTGTATATAGCAAGTTGTTAATGAGTCTTCTTCCAAGACTTATGCCATGTTCTTCTTCACATAAACCAGCTTTTTGGATTTTTTTTTAGCATATAGATTGAATAAGTCTGATGAAAGAATACAACCCAGGCACACACCTCTCCTGATTTTAAACCATTATCATTCAAATGATTACTTCTAAGTCTATGCACAAGTTTCTCATGATCAACTGAGTGTTCTGGAATACTTATTCACTGCAGTGTTGTCCATAACTTGTCATGATTCACATGGTCAAAATCCTTTGTGTAGTCAATAAAGCAAAAGAAACATCTTTCTGGCATTCTCTGCTTTCTGCCAAGACTCATCTGATGTCACAATGATATCCTTAGTTTCATGTCATCTTCTTTATCCGGCTTCAGTTTCTGGCAGTTCCCTGATCATATAAAAATGCAGTCATTTAAAAAAGAT
>NW_006408576.1:8043586-8044768 GCF_000296735.1 Chrysochloris asiatica
TTGGAGGAAGACTCATTAACAATCTGTGATATGCATATGATACAACCTTGCTTGCTGAAAGTGAAGAGGTCTTAACATATTTACTGATGAACATCAAAGAGCACAGACTTCAGTATGGGTTGCATATCAATGCAAAGAAAACAAAAATCCTCACCCACTGGACCAGTAAACAACATTATTATCAATGGAGACAAGATTGAAGTTGTCAAGGACTTCATTCTTCTTGGATCAACTATCAACACTCATGGAATCAGCAGTCAAGAAATCAAACGACATATTATATTAGGCAAATCTGCTGCACAAGACTTTTTTAAAGTGTTGAAGAGCAAAAATGTCAGCTTTAGGAGTAAGGTATGCCTGACCCAATCTATGGTATTTTCAATAACCTCATATGCATACAAAAGCTGAACAATGAATAAGGAAGACCATAGAAGACTTGATGCTTTTGAGCTATGGTGTTGGAGGAGAATATTGAAATTACCATGGGCTGCCAAAAAGAACCAACAGATCTGCATTGGAAGAAGTTCAACCAGAGTGTTCCTTGGAGGCCAGGATGGCCAAACTTCATCTTTCATATTTCGGACATATTGTCAGGAGGGCCCAGTCGCTGGAGAAGGATATCATTTTTGGTAGGGTACAGGGTCAGAGAAAAAGAGGAAGACCCCCAGCAAGATGGATTGGCAAAATGGTAGAACGAAGCTCAAGCTTGGCAACAATTGTGAGGGTCACCCAGGACCGGGCAGTGTTTCTTTCTGTTGTATATGTCAGTGTGTTTTTGCAGTCATTTTTAAATTAGCTTTAGAAAACTTTTACTTGCATGCTATATTAATGATATTGTCTGATGATTTCCACATTCTGTTGAGTCAACTCTCCTTGGAATGGGCATAAATATGTATCTCTTCCAATCAGTTGTCCTGGTAGTTATCTTCCAAATTTCTTGGCATAGATGAGTGCCTCCAGTGTTCCATCAGTTTGTTGACAGATTTCAATTTGTATTAAAATCCATTTCTGGAGCTTAGTCTTCTTCCTTCAGTTCCATTTGCTTTTAATCATATACTGCCTCTTGAAATGAATGAAAATCAACCATTTCTCTTTTGTATGGTGACTCTGTGTATTCCTTCCATCTTCTTTTAATATTTTCTGCATCATTCAATATATTGCCCATAGAACTTCAATATTTCA
>NW_006408576.1:8044868-8052634 GCF_000296735.1 Chrysochloris asiatica
AAAAAAATGGATGTTAGAAGATACACTGACACTTGCTTTTGTATGTAGATAAGTCAAGGCAACTGGAAGGCTTGAGGAAAAAAAGAGCTAAATAGATTAGATTTTAAAGAGCAGTTTGAGAAGACAAAGTCGTTAGAAAACTAAAAGGGAAGAATACATTCAATATTTCTCAAGCTGAAAGAACTGAAGAAAAAAATTCAAGTCACAATTTGAAATATTGAAAGATTCTATGTGGTATCGTAGGATCATCACTTGACTACAAGTTCAAACTCACTAGCTGTTTCTTGGAAACACCATATGCTATGAATCAGAACGTACTCAATGGCACTTAACAACAACATTGGCAAAATATTAAATGATGCAGATACGATCCAAAGAAAATAGAAAGAGTACACAGAATCACTGTATATGATCAAGAACTGATGGTACTGAAGAAAGAAGTTATGCTGCACTGAAGGCATTGGTGAAAATACAAAGCTTCAGAAATTGATGGAATACAAATTAGAATTTTCAACAAATGAATGTAGCACTGGAGGCACTTACACATCTATGCCAAAACATTTTGAGGACAGCTACCTAGCCAAACGATTGGAAAATATCCATATGTATGTCCATTATAAAGAGAGGTGACCCAATAGAATGTGGAAATTATTGGACAATATCTTTAAGATCAACTAAATATTTGCTGTAGATCATGCAAAAACAGTTGCAACATTACATCAATAGTAAACTGCCAGAAATTCAATCCAGATTCAGAAGAGGATGTGGAACTGAAATATTATTACTAATGTCAGATGGATCTTAACTGGAGTAATAAAATATCAGAAAAATGTTTATTTGTGCTTTATTGACAATGTAAATGCTTTTTACTGTTTGGATCATGAAAAACTATGGATCACTTTGTGAAGAATGGGTATTCCAGAACACTTAATTGTACTTGTGAGGAACCTGTACATACACCAAGAGGCAGTCATTAGAACAGAACAAGGGGATACTGAATGGTTTTAAAATCAGAAAAGGTGTGTATCAACATTTTTTCCTTTCACCATATTTAGTTCAATTTGTATGCTTTACAAATGATATTGGAATTTTATATGAATAAAAACATGGCATTAGGATTGAAGGAAAACTCATGAACAACTTGCAATATACATATAACACAGCTTTGCTTCCTGGAAGTGAATAGGACTTAAAATAATAAAGAAGATTAAAGACCTCTACCTTCAGCATGGATTAAATCTCAATGTAAAGAAATAGAAAATCCTTACCACTGAACCAATAAATAACACCACGATAATTGAAGAAAAAATTGAAGTTGTCATAGACTTCATTTTGCTTGTATCCACAATCAACACTCAGGAAAACAGCAGCCAAGAAATCACACAATGTATTGCAATAGGTAAATATGCTGCAAAAGAGCTCATTAAAGGATAAAGATATCAGTTTGAAGACTAAGGTGCACACAACACAAGTTATGTTTTTTTCAGTTGCCTCATATGTATGTGAAAGTTGGAAATTTTTCCAGAACAAACAAATCTATGTTGGAAGAAGTGCAGCCAATATGCTCATTAGATGTCAGAATGGTTGATGCTATTGTTAAGTGCCATTGAGTTGAAACCAGCTCATTGTGACCTATGCACACCAGAACAAATCAAGGCCCAGGCCTGAGCCAACACCACACTTGTTGCTATGTCTGAGCCCATCGCTGCCACCACTGTGCCAGATCATCTAGTTGGGGGGTGGAGGTGGGGATCTTCCTCTTTCCCTCTGACCCTACACATTACCAAACGTGATATCCTTCTCCAGTGACTGGTCCCTCTGACAATATATCCAAAGTATGAAAGACAAAGTTTGGCCATCCTGGCTTCCAAGGAGCACTCTGGTTGTACTTCTTCCAATACGGATCATTTGTTTCTTTTGGCAGTCCATGGTACTTTTAATATTCTCCTCCAACACCACATCTCAAATGCATCAATTCTTCTACGGTCTTCCATGTTCACTGTCCAACTTTCTGAAGCATATGAGGTTGTTGAAAATACCATGGCCTGCATCAGAAGCACCTTAGTCTTCAAACTGACATCTTGGCTTTTCAACACTTTAAAGGTCTTGTGCAACAGATTTGCCTAATGCAATACATCATTTTATTTCTTGACTGCTGCTTTCATAAATGTTGATGGTTGATCCGAGCCAAATGAGTCTTTGGCAACTTCAATTTTTTCTCCATTTATATTGATACTGCTTATTGGTCCCATGTTGAGAATTTTTGTTTTCTTTATGGTGAGATGCAAAACATACCGAAGGCTGTAGTCTTTCATCTTCATCAGAAAATATTTGAAGTCCTTTTCACATTTGGCAAGGAAGGTTGTATCGACTCTTCCTCCAATCCTAGTGCAACATTTTCCTTTATATAATCCAGTTTCTCGATTTATTTGCTCAGCATACAGATTAAATAAGTGTGGTGAAAGAATATAACCCTGGCACACACCTTTCCTAATTTTAAACCATTCAGTGTTCCCAAGTTCTGTTAGAGCAACTGTCTCTTGATCTATGTACTGGTTCCTCAGAAGCACAATTAAGTGTTCCAGAATACTCATACTTTGTAACGTTGTCCATAGTTTGTCATGATTCACACAACCGAAAACCTTTGCATAGTCAATAAAGCACAGGTAAACATCTTTCTGGTAAGACATCTCATACTTTGGAAAAGACATTAGGAGGGACTAGTCCCTGGACAGGGAAATCATGCTTGGTAAGGTCCCCTAACCAGATTGATTTTCACAGTAGCAGCAGCAACAGGCTCAAAAGTAATCATTGAGAGGGTGGTACAGGGCTATGAATTATGTTTTGTTGTGCATAGGGTTGTTATCAGTCAGAACCAATTTGATGGCACCCAATAGCAACAACTTTTAGCACATCCAATCAAGTATAGACTAGAGGTGGCTTATAAACACACTGTAATCAAGATAATCATATGTATTCTCATCACACAAAAAAGGGCTATTTTATAATAATAGGTTGGGGAAACATTCAATATCCATAGCGCAGTCATATAAACATAACCCCTAACCCTTTTTTAAGTACTCAAATTAATTTTTTTCTAAACTCCTGGACAGTATTCTTTCATGGAACACCTGGTGCAATGGGGAAAATTTCTGTTTTACCTTTCTCTGATACCATTTGTTTCAAGTAAAAAACAAAACATCATTTTACATAGTAATTTTCTGTGACCAAGAAAAATATTAGGACCAAAGAGCAAGCTGTTCAAAACTCATGGTGATCTCTTGTGTTTCAGACTAGAATTGTGTTCTATAGGGCTCTTAATGACTTTTTTTTAGAAGTAAATCATTAGGCATCATGATTTACTTCTAAAATCATTTCTGATTTTATCAGAAGATTACAGTAGAGAGTCGTCAGGAGAATCTGCTCCAGGTGATAAAATCATTTCTGAGTCATCTCTGGGTTGACTTGAACCTCCAACCATTCATGCAGCAGTCAGCCATGCTCCCTGTTTGTGCCACTCAGAAACTTTCTACAAAAATTGCTGTAGGTGAAAGAGAGGGATTCATGTCATGGATTCCTATTATACAATACAAGGTCATATACTCTATTATGTAGTGACAGTTTCAGACTTTTACCATATTTTCAAGCTGAGCCAACTTATTGACATTTTGTCAGAACAGCTCTGGCTTAAATATTCCTGTACCAAGGTTCCCTCCTGCTGGTTAGTCCATGCTGTTAAACAAGTTGTGAGAGAGTACTGAACAGAAAACATGGTGCTTCAGGGTAAGTACAGCAAGAGATGCACAGCTAGGGCTTTGCACCTTTTTCCTTTGTTTAAATTTTTATAGAAAAAAAAAAAAAGATCTAAGATTCCATTCTCTCTGTGTACTTACTCATATTTTCTCTTACGCCCAACAGGTTTGGACTCTGGTGCTATATTATGAAAAATATATTTCTGACCAGTACATGCAGGACAGGGGCAATGACCGGGGCAGAACTATGGGATATAATAGGGTGAGAAATATGAAAGGAACTAATTTATTCCATAAACCATGTGTTAGTATGTGGGTGGAGAGAGCATGGAACCTTGAGAAAGTCAAGCAATTTAGAGTGACACAAGCCTTGATTTAATGAAAGATAGAAGAAACCATTATCTTAAGTCTGTTTATATATGGAGTGAGTGTTAGGGATTTTCAGGATAGGCCTATTCTTGGCCTTAAAATACAGAAGATTATAGTATAGAGTAATCAGGAGAATCTGCTCCAGGTGATATTGTCATTCAAGACATTAAGGATTCATACATTTCTAGACATCAAGGATTCATAGACTCCCAACAAGATGGATTGGCCAAATGGCAGCATAAATAGACTCAAGCTTGGCAACAGTAGTGAGATTGGCCTAGGATCGGGCAGTGTTTCGTTCTGCTGTGCATAAGGTTGCTATGGGTTGGTACCAACTCGATGGCACCTAACAACAACAACATTTCTAGATATGTCACCTTAGTTACATTCCTGAACTTTCCCAAGCCCAAGGTTCTCAATTATAAAAGAATAATGACATAATATATCACATAGGATTGTTTTGAGAATTAAATGAAATGGCTCCAGAAACACACTCAAGAATTTAAAAAATTGTAATTTAAAGAATAAAATTCTTTAACACAACACTTCATGCTCTACTACCCTAACTAACCTGACAGAACTAGGGAATACTGAATGGTTTAAGATCAGGAAAGGTGATTATTAGAGTTTTATCCTTTAGCCAAACTTATTCAATCTGTATGATGAGAAAAATATCCTAGAAGTAGAATTACATGAAGAAAATGGTTGAAATTAGGATTGGTAGAAGACTCCTTGACAACTTGTGGTATATAGATGATATAGTCTTATTTGCTATGAGTGAAGAGGATTTAAAATGCTTACTAATGAAGATCAAAGACCACAACCTTCTGTAAAGATTGCACCTCGATTTAAAGAAACAAAAATACCTCACAACTAGAACAACAAATAACATCATGATAATAGAGAAAAGATTGAAGTTGTAAAATACTTCATTATGCAAAACAAAACATGATTTGTAAAACTCATGATCTGTCCTGTAAACTATCTTTCAATTCACAATAAAAGCTTTAAAAAAGAAAAAAATTTCATTTTGCTTGAATTCATACCCAACAGTCAAGAAATCAAACATATTGCATCCAGTAAACCTGCTAAATGAGACCTTTTGAAGTGTTATTGAGCAAAGATGTCAGTTTGAGTACTAAGGTACACATGACCCAACTCATGATAGTTTCAATCACCACATACGCATGGCAAAATTGGACAATGAATAAGGAAGACTAGAGAAGAATTGGTGCATGTAATTATGTTGTTCGCAAATAATATTGAAAGTACAGTGTGCTGCCAGAGGAACAAACAAATCTGTTTGGGAAGAAATACAGTCAAAATGCTCCTTAGAAGCGAGGATTGTGAGACTTTGTCTCTTGTATTTTGGGTATATTGTCAGCAGGAATCAATCCCTGGAAAAAGACAACAAGCTTAGAAAAGTGGAGGGTCAATGAAAAAGAGGAAGACCCTCAACAATTGGATTGACACAGTGGCAGCAACAATGGGCTGAAATTTAATAACAATCTGATGATGGCCTAAAACTGAACAGTTTCATTCTGTTGTGCACAGGGTCACTATGAGTTGGAACAGACTTGATGGTACCTAACAACAAAAACAACAACAAGCCTGGCTAACTACTACTCATCTGCCAGTTTGTTGTACTGTGGTGCTTTGTTTGTTGCTGTGATAATGGAAGCTATGTCACTAGTACTTTAAATATCAGTAGGGTCACCCACAATGGTTTCAGCAGACCTTCTAGATTAAGACAGATTAGGAAGAAGAAGAATTGAACTACTTCTAAATGACTAGTCAATGAAAATCATATGAATAATTGCAGAACATTGAGTAGCATAATATCTGAGGATGAGCCTCTAAGTTTGGAAGGCACTCAAAATATCACTGGGGAAGGCCAGCTTCTTCAAAATGACATGAATAGAGCAAAATTTTTGAGATATTCATTTGCTGATTGGACATAACTCAGATGAGAAGAGCTGCAAACATCCATCAATAATTGGAACATGGAATGTATAAATAACAGCAACCAAGGCTAAAATGAACCAGCTTTCCTTTTCAAGAACAGATCTCCTTCTCCAAACTCTTAGAATTATTTTTGGGTTACCCATGTAGCAGCCACCAAAAATCTCTTAAGAGACTTCTCAGGATATTTTCAGAATGACTTACCTTCCTGAGGAAAATGCCAGGTCATCCTAATAGAGTGTTTCTGAAAACCCTTATTTGTTTTAACATCCAATCCTGATATTCCTGTTATTTGTGCATACAGGACTACTTGAATGATTAGAGTCTTACCAGCAATCAATATCATATTTGTTTGCATGGTTAAAATGTGTAGATCCTGTTGATTGTGGAACACTTGTCTGTCAGTTTGTTGTACTGTGGTGGCTTGTGAGTTGCTGTGATTCTGAAAGATTTGCCATGGATATTTTAAATTCCAGTAGGGTCACCCATGGTGGACAGGTTTCAGATGAGCTTCCAGATGAAAACAGACTAGGAAGAAGGAATTATGAACTACTTCTGAATATTTAGTCACTGAAAACCTTATGAATAGCAGAGAAACACTGACAGATATAGTGCCAGAAAATGAATCCCTCAGGTTGGAAGGCACTCAAAATGTGACTGGGGGAGAGTTGCATCCTCAAAGTAGAGTTGATGATGCAAATGGAGCACAGCCCATGGAAGTAAAGCCCACAAGACCTTCATTTGAGGATGAGGTTCAACTCAAAATGAAGTGAAGCAGCTGTAACCATCTATTAATAATCTGAACATGGAATGTACAATGTTTGAATCTAGAAAAATTAGAAATTATCAAAAATGAAATGGAATGTATAAACATCAATATCTTAGGCATTAGTGAGCTGAAATGGTCTGGTATTGCCATTTTGAATCTGACAACGACATGGTTTACTATGCCTGGAATGACAAATTGAAGAGGAATGGTGTTGCATTCACTATCAAAAATAACATATCCAGACCAGTCATGAGGTACAATGCTGTCTGTAATAGGATAATATTTATGCGCCTAGAGGGAATATGAGTTAATACCACTATGATTCAAATTTATGCACCAACCACTAAAGACAGTGAGGATGAAATAGAAGAATTCTACCAACTTCTTTGATCTGCAATTGAGCAAACATGCAATAAGATGTATTGATCATTAGCAGTGATTGGAATACAAAGGTTGAGAACAAAGAGGAAGGATCAGTAGTTGGAAAATATGGCTTTGGTGATAGAAATGATGCTGGAGATCGCATGATTGAATTCTGCAAAATCAATGATCTGATCATTTCAGATACCTTCTTTAGACAGCATAAGAAATGAATATACATAGAAAGAAGGAAAAGGTCAAAATGGATGTCAGAAGAGACAATGAAACTGCTCAACAGCATAGAGATGTTAAAGCAAATGGAAGAAATGAGTGGGTACAAGAGATGAACTGAAAATTTCAGCTCGAGAAGACAAAGTCAAATATTACAACAAAATGTGCAAAG
Source organism: Chrysochloris asiatica (assembly GCF_000296735.1). Classification (NCBI taxonomy): domain Eukaryota; kingdom Metazoa; phylum Chordata; class Mammalia; order Afrosoricida; family Chrysochloridae; genus Chrysochloris; species Chrysochloris asiatica. The sequence continues at coordinate 8,052,484 of NW_006408576.1, forward strand.
ATCTGGAGTCAGAAAACAAAAAAGGAAGAACATGCTCTGCATTTCTCAAGCTGGGGTAACCAAAGAAAATACTCAAGCCTCGACTTTTGTTATTGAAGGATTCTCTGGTCAAATTTTTGAATGATGCAGAAAGCATTAAAAAAAAAAAAAA
>NW_006408576.1:8055554-8073368 GCF_000296735.1 Chrysochloris asiatica
AGAAGTAGTCAGTCTCTCCTTTTCCTAGTCTGTATTCATCTGGATGCTCATCTGAAACCTGTGTACCATGAGTGAACCTGCTGGTACTTAAAGTAACTATGGCATAGCTTCCAGAATCACAACATGCAAGCCTCCACAGTAAGCTAAACTGACAGACGAGTAGTGATAAATTTTCCTACTTGTGCTTAATTGTATGTATCTAAGAAGTTCTTTTTTTCTACATATGTGCAATTTAGATGTCTATTTAGATAGAAATAAATAGTTATTTGTGTGCCTTATTTTAATTCCTGAAAGGATTTAAAGAGTCTCATTTTATCTTTTGTCATTTGAAGGGAAAGTAGTACCGTTATAGTCTAAAAGCTAAATGTTCTTATTGGACATCCTGCCTGTTTGTGAGCACCATACCTGATTCCTAGGAGATCTGAAAAAGCATTAGGACTTGCCCCTGCACGTCAAGTTCCATGGCTATTAGGAAGGACACTTTCAGTCATCTAAGAGAAAGAACTTTGAATGTGAGATGAGTTTTTCTCAATTTGATAAAAAAATATAAGTATTGGTTATTTAATTTTTGAAAGATTTTATTGTGGTTTGCATGAAATTTTACAAAGCAACTCAATTTTCCATTCAGCAATTCATATACATTTTGCTGCATGCTGTTAATTACAATCTCTACAATGTATTAGTGCTCATCCTACTTCCCTCTTTGTGCCCTGTTTTCATTCATCTCTCTTTTCCAACCCTTCTAACTTTCTGAACTTGGTCTATGGACAAATGCTACCCTTTCAATCTTGACTAGTTGATTGTTTTCAGGAGTGCATACCTTCCAAGGGTTATTGTTCATGTTATAGAGCAGTCTACTATTTAGCTGCCAGTTCAGCACTGGGGGCCATAGTCTCTATGCAACCAGTCTCTATTGCACAAGTAGGCTTGTCTTTTCCATGATTTTGATTTGTATTTCACATTTTACTCCCTTTCTATCCAAGACTTTCTAAAGTGACCTCTTGCAGAATGGTTGGATGTACTTGCCCATCACCATCTAGTTCTTCTTGTCTCAGATAAGTGAGAGACTGGGGTTCATGTAGCCCGAGTCCATTGGACTAACTGTTTTCATGTGCCTTTGAATTTTTTTACTCTTCTTTGTTCCAGATGCAACTTGTTGTTGTTAAGTGTCATTGAGTCGATTCTGACCCATAATGACCCTCTATAGGGTTTCCAGGGAGCGGCTGGCGAGCTTGAACCACTGACCTTGTAGTACAAACAGCTCTGAAGTCTGGCATATTAAACCACAGTGCCACACCAGGACTCTAGATGCAACTTAGATGGACATTAATAAGTTTTTAAGAGTTTAGTTCCGATTTACCACTGCAGGAAGTAGAATATTTTCTTTGTGCACTACATGATGCCAATTGACCATGATGTTTCCTGAGACTATGATCTTGAGCTCCCAGGTCCAGTGACTCATTTCTTCCCATAGGAGTTTGGTTATAGCTAAGAAGTTTTCATTATTTTACCACCTGTGTACTCTAGAGAAGTCCTGGTGTGGCGCTGTAAGATAAAGCACTGGATAACAAAATCAGTTTGAACCACAAGGTTTGCAGTTCAAACTCACCAGCCACTCCTTGGAAACCCTACATAGGGTCATTATGAGTCAGGACTGACTAGATTGCACTTAACAACAACAATATAGCAACAACAATATGCTGTATTATATCCATGAAAATCTCTGTCAAATCTATTTTTATGCATAGGTGTAGCCCAATTTGCCTTCTCAAACCCTTAATATTGCATGACCAGCTACATATCTACTCATATATTATTTCTATTACTGTTATTGCAAAATTGGGTATATTTACCTCTTGCCTTCAATGCTTGTGTTCCTCCCAGTGTCTTCATTTGCTTTGATCATGTTGTGATGATGGTATATTGCCCTTCCCTTCACCTAAGTTAATATGTGTCTACTCCTGGTGTGATGTAGGACTGAAAACCTCAAGGTTGGCAGTTCAAACCACCAGCTGCTCCTCACAAACCCTGTACAAGGTCACTATGAGTCCAAACTTACTCGATGACATTTAATAACAACAACAATCCCTAGTTAGTGATTTGGCACTGTAGGATAAACACTGAGCTGCTAACCACAAGATTAGTGGTTCAAACCCACCAGATGCTCTTTGGAAACCCTACGCAGTGTCACTATGAGTCACAACTGACTTGACAGTACTTAGTAACAACAGCGAAATCGTCCCATCTCTGGTAAACATCAAAGAATGGATTTGAGTGTGTGTGTGTGAATACCTTTTCTTGATATTTTACAATATTGGTCTCATACTATAGTTTTCTGTTGTGATTCACTAATTTCATGCAGTTTAATGTCCTCTAGGTTTATCCATATTATGAGGTGTTTCACAGATTCATCACTATCCTTTAACATAGTCTAGTATTCCATTGTGTGTGTACCATGGTTTGCTTATCCATTCATCTGGTAATGGACTTTTAGGTGGTTTCTGTCTTTTTGCTACTATGCATAGTGCTGTGTTGAACATTATACTTATTCATGTCACAGCATTTATTTCCGTAGAAAATATGCCTGGTAGTGGATTATATGGTATTTCTATTTCCAACTTTTCAAGGAAGTGCCATTCTGTTTCCCAAGATGGTTATACCAGTTTGTAACCCCAATATTAGTGTATAAGTTTACAGTGTCTCCACACTCTCACCAGCATTTGTTGTTTTCTGTTTTTTTTTTTTTTTAATTTTTGTTATTAATGTTGGGCTGAGATGTTATTTCATTGTTATTTTGATTTGCATCTCTCTAATGGTCCATTCCAAAGAGAGATGATCTAACAAAATGCAGAAATCATTGAACAATAGCATTAATATTACATGCAAGTAAAATTTTGCTAAAGTTAATATGAAAATGGCTGCTACTATACATTGACAGAGAACTTCCAGAGATTCAAACCAGATTCAGAAGAAGACATGGAATGAGGGATAGCATTGCTGATGTTAGTTGGATCTTGACTGAAAGCAGAAAATACCAGAATGATGTTTGCCTGTGCTTTATTGCCTATGCAAGGGCTTTCAATTGTGTGGCTCATGACAACTATAGACAACACTGTAGAGAATGACTATTCCAGAATACTTAATTGTGCTCATGAGTAATCTATACATAGACCAAGAGGCAGTTGTTCAAACAGAATAAGGGAACATTGAAAGGTATGTGCCAGGGTTGTATTCATTCACTATATTTATTCAATCTGTATGCTGAGTAAATAATCTGAGAAACTGGGATATATGAAGAAAAGCATGGCATCAGGATTGGAGGAAGACTCACTAACCACCTACGAAATGCAAACGACACAACCTTGCTTGCTCAAAGTGAAGAGAACTTCAAATACTTACTGATGCAGATCAGAAACCTTCAGTATGGATTACACTTCAATGTACAGAAAACAAAGATCCTCACCACCTCACCATATAAATGGAGAAAAGATTGAAGTTGTCAAAGACTTCATTCAGTTCGAATCAACCATCAACACTCATGGAAGCAATAATCTTTGGAGGTTTTCAGAAACTATGGGATGTCCCAAAGGCTTCTTAGAAATCTCTCAGGGGCTAGTATTGTGTAATGAGATATGAAACACAGCTAATACAGAACATTAAACTGCATGAAATTAGTGACTCACAACAGAAAAATGTAGTATGAGACCACTATTGTAAAATATCAGGAAAAAATATTCACACACATACACACATATACATCCATTCTTTGGTGTTTACCAGAGATGGGATGATTTTGTTGTTGTTGTTACTAAGTACCGTCAAGTCAGTTGTGACTCATAGTGACACTGCGTAGGGTTTCCAAAGAGCATCTGGTGGGTTTGAACCACTGATCTTGTGGTTAGCAGCTCAGTGCTTATCCTACAGTGCCAAATCACTAACTAGGGATTGTTGTTGTAATTAAGTGCCATCGAATCAGTTCGGACACATAGTGACCTTGTATAGGGTTTATGAGGAGCAGCTGGTGGTTTGAACTGCCAACCTTGAGGTTAATTGTTTCATGAATCACACTGAAGAAGACTGAAGTCACTATGCCTTAGGATAAATCCAGTAAACAGTAAACCATCAAGGGTTTTCATCAGCTACGCAGAAAAACCAAGTGACTGATTATGGCCTTTTGAGAACATAATTTATTCAGTGCTTTTCAGTCAGGAAACAGGTAGGGAGTTCTCCTCTGGAGGACAGGCACTGTACTATACACTAGAGGTAAAAAGATAAATACGATAATGTTTTCTTTGATGAGCTCTTATTCAGGAAGTGAGGAGCATACTCACAGTCAGATAGATTTCATTCCAGGATGACATTATGGATTACTTGTCTGAGATTTTGTATAACACTATCCTGTGCAAATGAACAGGGTATATGTATGTGTGTGTGTATATACATATATATATTTGTTGTGCTATTGTGTGTAGTCAATTCTGACTAATAGCAACCCTATAGGGCAAAGTAGAGTCCTGGTGTAGCACTGTAAGATAAGCACTGGACTGTTGCCCACAAGATTGGTGGTTCAAACCCACCAGCTGCTCTTTGGAATCCCTAGTCAGGGTTGCTATGAGTCGGAATAGGCTCGACGGTTCTTAACAGCAACAATAGGCTAGAGGAGAACTGCTCTACAGGGTTTTCAAGACTGAAATCTTTATGGAAGCAGATTACTGGATCTTTTTCTTATGAATTGATTGGTGGATTAAAATAATTAACCTTTCTATTAACAGTTGATCACTTCACCATTGTTCCACCCACGAGGGTTCCTTTTATATATATTTAGATTAGCATTTATGGAAACAAAAGAAATACATTTTCAGGTAAACTCTGACAAAGTACTGACTGTTGTTGTGAAGTGCTGTCGAATCAGTTCTGACTCATGGCAACCCTGAATAGTGTTTCCAAGGAGCGACTACTGAGTTTGAACGACTGACCTTATGGTTCAAATAGGCCTTTTGGTCCTGTGTTTTTCCATAGTGCCAAACCAGGACTCCTGGTAGACAACTTTTGTCTCATCAAGTGCTAAAATCTGTGACTAAAATCACAATTGTAGTTCATGAAGTGAATTACTACACATGTGGTACCTTGGGTAGTGAACCACAGAATTGCTTGTAAATCATCCATTTTATTCAAGCTAGTAAGTGAGAAATATGTGGATTTTTTACAGTATGCTTATTATTTTTAATAATTTAAGGATCACGTTGCTTGAAAGGATATTCCAAATGCTTAAAGGGTCTAAAAGAGTTGTGTGAGAGCAGGATGACAGAGAATATATAGAGGTATGGATTGTATCCTCTAAGAGTCTACACTTGGAAATAAACTTCCTGGAAAGTATGTCCAATGTAAATTATGTATATTAAGTCTTCATTTTAACCAAAACAATATTTACCAAAAGAGATGAATGTTTGTGAGTTCAAAAGAAATAAAATTATGCCTTTATTTTATTTATTTTTATACAGCATGCCCTTTATGTAGATATTTCTTAAATCAAATGCTTGAGTTTGTGTGACTATTTCCCAAGTCAATCTATGCTTTCTGAGTTAAAAACCAAAGAAGTCAAATGTACTGCAATTCAGAGAGGAAAACACTTTTATTTTTTCCAAATAAAGCTAATGCAATGCAAGGTACTACTAAAGCAAAAATATTGCTCTTAGTTACTTAGTCACAACAAATAGATTTCTGTTGGAACTGGTTTGCACTCTACAAATCTGAAAGCTCTTTATACTAGTATATCACAACCAATAAGCTGCCTAATATATCTTAGAACCATTGGATATAGACACATAGAAAAAATAAGAAAAAAATCACAAAATACTGTGAAACAGCTTGTGTATTTCCTTTCTATCTGTCTTTAATCTAGCAGTATACTCTTGATCTAAAAGAAATATCACCTTTCAAGTTTCCTTGTTGTCAATTATTTAAAACTTCACTTCTGGGAGTATAGCATGTGAGAACACAATACATTTTTACATTCAAGTACTATAAAAATGAGCTAGTTATTTATCACAATGCCATATTTGAAATATGTTTTTGGCCCTTACAGTACCCAAGAAAATGGTAAATAAATGTTTATCTGGGCAAATCAAACAGTAACCAGAGGACAAGAGGATGTGAGCAAAGTACTATAAAGAAGATAATGTATTCCATCTACAATTTACATTAGTGTTCATAATTGACCTAATAGTTCTTAGTTGTGATTTTATCTTGTGAATTCTTGCTCTTTGCTTTTTGATGCTTAGTTATTTGTCTAATTGCATCTGCCTAGCAAGTGTTGACTATCATGGCTTGCATTTTTGTATTTATTTTAATTATCACTGAAAGACACCAAAGATAAAACAGTGTATTAAAATAAAGACAATAAATATTGATACTTATTTTAATGACCTGTTCTTTGTTTGCTCATACCTTCAGAGAGGTGAATATCCCATAAACTAACCAATGTATTTGTTAACAAAGGGTTCGTTGTTCAAAAATTTTATTATCTGCATGCATCTTTTTGTTTTCCTTGAGGTCCAAGCTACAGATCCTATCAGTCCCAGTGTTTTCAGAATATGTTCATCAGATACTAAAGGAGTACTTTCTATTTTATCCAAAGACAAAATATAGCCATCTTACTCTTAATTTTTTTTTTTTTTTACCTCTGTCAGAACTTTATGAGGAAGGCAAGAGGAAGATCATATTTTTTAAATGTTTTTATGTGCCAGGAACTATGTTGGGCTTTTTCTATGTATGCTGTTATTGCTAACTACTGTCAAGTCAGCCCTTCACTTATGACAATCCCATTAGTTATACAATAGAACTAAACATTGCCAGACCTTACACAGCTACATGATGGGTTGTATATCAGATCATGTGACACATAGGGTTTTCCTTCTCTCATTTTCAGAAGTAGATCACCAGACTCTCTTTCCTAGTCTGTCTTAGTCTAGAAGCTTTGTTAAAATGTGTTCAACATCATAGTAACATGCAAGCCTCTACTGACAGATGGAAGTAACTGCTCATGAGATGCACTGGCTGAAAATTGAAACCTTGAACCGGAGTCTGTTGCATGGAAAACAAAAATATTATCACTGAGTATTTCCCCAATCTATATAATCTCATTGAATCATTCCAACAACACTTCAAATTAGTTTTATTTCCCCTATTTTATAGATGAATGAACTGAGCCTTAGATTGCTTAATGTTTTCTACAAGGTCTATTAACTTCAATGTGCATAAACTTTCACTCTATGTTACTGCCTGCTAAGAGATGGCATTATTCTGTTACTGAATGGCTGTGATTTAGAGAAAACAAGATGGGGCAAAATCTACCCATTAATGCAGGCCAGGGTTTAGAGCAGGGGTGGGGAATCTTTTTCTGCCAAAATTTGTAACATTATTTGTGGGCCATACAAAATTTTCAACTTAAAAATTATCTTGCTATATTTGGTCAAACATTTAATTGTCACCCCTAATGTGATGGCTGGAGTCCTGGTATGGTGTTGCAAGATAATGCACTGGACTGTAGATGAGTTGAACCACCAGGTTGGTGGTTCAAATCCATCAGCTGCTCCTTGGGTACCCTACACAGAGTCATAATGCATTTGAACTGACTCGACAGAACTTAACAAGAACAACAATGTGATGACTGGAACTGTGGTTGCCTTGGCAGGGCCAGGCCAAATGATTTGAAGGACATTACATGGCACGCAGGCAGGACATTCTCCACCCCTGGTTTAGAAAGATTTAACTAAGTCTAAGTCTTGGTGCTCTGGTAGTGTAATGGTTACGAATCAGGCTGCTAACTTCAAGGTCAGCAGTTTGAATCTACTAGGTGTTCTGAGGGCGAAAGATTAGGCTTTCTGCTCCTGTAAAGATTTACAGCCTCAGAAACCCTGTACAGGGTCACTATGAGTCGGAACCGACTCCATGGCACACAACAACAACAACAACAACAAGTCCTGGTGTGGTACTGTAGGATAAGCACTGGATTACTAACCACGAGGTTGACTGCTCAAACCCACCAGCCATTCTTTAGAAACTCTATGCAGGGTTGCTATGTGTTAGAATCAACTCAATAACACTTAACAACAGAAACAAAATTGAGACCAATATTCAGAGTTTGAGGGAATTGAAGTTAGTCCAGTAGAAGTAAGTACCAGGGGATCCAGTCTAGAGTATCACAACAGATAGAAGTTGTTGTTAAGTGCAGTCAAGTCAGTTCCAACTCATAGAGACCCTGTATAGAATTTCCAGTGCTGTAATTCTTTCTGGGAACAGAAAACCTCATCTTTCTTCTATGGAACTGTTACTAGGCTTGAACCACTGACCAATGCTTATCCTACACAGCCACATTGCTCCCAATAGGTAGTGTGCTACTATTATCATTTCTATTACTACTAATATAAGAGTGATCATTACCATTTAAATAGGGCCTCACAGGCCTCACATACAAATAGCTTTAATGGGTGTTATCTCATTTATTGTCAAAGCAATTTTGTAAACTATCTAGAACAGGTTTTTATTATTTCTATTATGTAACTTCCTTCCTTCCTTGCTTTCTTCTTTCTTTCCTTTTTCTCTGCTTCCCTCCCTTCCCTCTTCCCTGCCTTTTTTTCCCTCCCTTCCTTTTGTTAGGGCAGTCATGTTCCAAATATAAATGTTGAGGGCAGGACAAGAGACTGAGATTTTGAGCTGAGAAGTATAGAGACTTTTCATGAACCTTATTTGAAAGCCCATGTTTGTGAAATCTCAATGTTTGGAAATGGTATTAATGGGCACAAATGATTTCTACTAATGTGAAGCCAAAAGAAGATAAAGGCTAAAGCTTAACAACAACAACAACAAAATTGTCACCAGGCTTCACTGAGGCAGGTTAACTGTCATTTTCTTGGGAGCAGACATGAATGATCTGAACCCAGAGACCTTTGACTGTAGTCACAGGACACACTCATGGTGTCTACTCTGCAGCGATAACCAACTGTACCTGTTACCAGAGAACTGCAAGGTAGCAACAATTAGGCACCGGTTTTCCATGTCATTATGTCCACTCATAGGGTACATTACAACTTTACCCTCTGATTCTACATTTTAAACCTTGGCAGAAAAAAATTGCTTTATATTTGCTGTTATGTTTAATGATTTGTGAAATCAACAGTTACACAGGTTGCCACTCTGTCAGTCTTCAGGTTGTGATTTCTCTGTTTTATGTCTACTACTTGACCTCTTTACCATCCCTACATCTGGTTGTTTCTTCTTTATCTTTCTTTTCAGGTGTATTACTTCTGAACCTTATGAAGATCTGTGCTCAAGAAAGCACCAAAATGGGCATAGGACATGAACAGATTCTTACCAAGGAGGAGATCTGGGCACCCAACAAATATATGAATAAATGTTCATGATCACTAGCCTTTAGAGAGATGCAAATCAAAACAACAATGAGATATCATCTCATACTAGCAATAACAGCAAAGATCAAAAAAGTAGAGGACAATAAATGCTGGCGAGGATGTAGAGAGACTGGGACACTCCTGCACTGTTGGTGGGATTGCAAAATGGTCCAACCACTCTGGAAAGCAATATGGCACTTCCTCAGAAGGTTGGAAGTAGAAATACCTTATGCTCCAGCAATTCCTCTACTTGGTATTTACCCACAAGAAATATGAGCCATAGCATGAGTAGATATATGCACACCAATGTTCATAGCAGCACTATTTACAATAGCAAAAAGATGGACACAGCCTAAGTGCCCATCAACTTAAGAATAGATAAACAAAAGGTGGTACATACACACAATGGAATATTATGCTACCTTGCAGAATAACAAGGAAGCTGTAAGCTATCATATACCATGGATAAACCTTGAGGACACTATGTTGAGTGAAATTAGTCACAAAAGGAGAAATACTGCATAGGACCACTATTTTAAAAGACTAAAAAAAGAACCCATACCAAAGGGGGGTGGGAATTATTTGCTGGTTACCGTGATGTGCGGGGTAGGTGTTGGTCACAGATAAGGGGAAGTGAGGAGAAGGAGGGGAAGGTGGTACACAAGGTAGGGAACAGACACAGGATAGTTTGGGTGCTTAGGATGGGGGCAATACACAAAAAGGGGGAGGGGAATGGAAGAACAAGGCTGATGGGAAAACAATTAGGCAGGTTTGCATGGGATAAGTGGGACAAAGGTAAATAATGATGTATGCATAACCTTGGAACAACAGGGCTATGGGATACAGGAGTTGAGACATTCTTTGAGTGGGTAAAAGGGAGAAATAATGTTAAGATGCTTGGCTGTCTTTTGGATCTTGGTTTCTCTTGCATAACATTATAAAATAGACAATTGAGAGGGAGAGAAAGGAATAGCCAGAAATATCACCATAGAAAGCTGTTAATCCATCTTCAGCCTATAACTGATTGGACTACCTAACATGGGGCTACAACATGCCCAGTGAAGGAGGCTTCCTGTGGAGCCTCTGCATTACATAAGACCATAGGTGGAATCCTGAACCCCATCCAGATCTTCTGAGGTGGGACATTTCCACTGGAAAGGACAAGCAGACCAGCCTGGAGTGGCTAGAAAAGCAGAAGAAACTTCTTGAAAGAAAGACTGACAGGAAAAATACAAAATAATAATGGCAGCCCTACTGACTACTACAAGAACAAGCAAGTTGCTCACCCAGGAGATATCAAGGCAAGTGGTCAGGTTCCCTCAAGGCAAACCCCCTTCCAAGACTAAGACTCAATGGGAATACACGAGCAGACATACGCTCTGACTCGTGATCATGTTGGTCACAGATAAGGGGAAGTGAGGGAAAACCAGTAATGAAGCTGCAAGCTAAGCCCTCCCACATTCAATAGACTCCTGTGAACCGGGGTGGAGACCTGGTTGGCACAGAGGACTAGAGTGGAGAGTGAAGCAGAGGTGTCTAGCTGATAAGAAGAGAGGGCATATGCACAAGAATATCCACACTTGCTGATAATACCCAGTTGACCTGGCTTCAATTGATCAGGACTCAACCAGAAGAAGAAAGAAAAGGAAAAAAAAAAAGAGTAATATGATACAATTTGATGAACTTGACCTACACCTATGGATGCAGTAGCTCAAAAGAGGATCATCTTTGCAGCGAGGATCATTTCCACCCCCTCGATACACAGGGTAAACAGTGATGGGCAATTTGGACATTGGCTACCCAAAATGGGGAGCTACAAAGGCAAGGAGTGACTGGCTTACAAACTTCCAAGAGGGAGCCTAGATCCAGAGGGCATGGAGGAGGGTAGAATATCTACTGAATAGTATCCAATCTGTCTGGGTGGGGCTGATGAAAGGAGATGGAGATAGCACTCATGTGGCACAATAGTGAATACTTGCTATCAGAACTGACTGTGAGGGTTGTAAAAGTAAATTTGGAAGTTTTGTAGTGAAAGAAGGGAAGTGATTGACTTTGCAGTCTAGGAGTGGAGGTCCCTGGGACCATCAAGGGAGAAGAGCGGAATCCAGGACCCTACTCAGAGAATTAGTGATGCCAGAGATGGAGGCAGAGATGATGATATGGAGAGATGGAGTGGCTGGGAACTTTAGACCCAGAGAGGGAGAGGGGCTGGGTGTTGATGACCAGGGGCTTTGCTTGGTTGATGATGCATGGAGGAGAGTGTAACCATGGCAAATGAAACGATGTACGATAGGATGAATGGATAGGATGAATGTAAAGCTAATGTTTTCTCATGTAAACTCTCACATAATTCACATATAAAACATTAAAAAGGAAAAGAAAGCACCAAAAGCATTTCTGGAAAATGTTCATAATGTTTCCAATGTGTGTGGCACTTGTGAGCTTGCACTGTACTTTCACATAAAGAAGTTCATTTAATTTTTGTTTTTTAAGTTTTTATAGTTTACATGGGAGAACATCAGTTTTACATTCATCCTATCATATTGCATTTCATTGCAATAATTACAGTCCACTCCATGCATCATCATCCAACAGCATTTGCTTCTATTCCCTCTGTTTTTTTTTTGGATGTACACCAAAGCAGTCAGGATTATATAACCATTCAAACAACCAAAGGGTATACCCTGCAAACCTGACTCCTGGCTGCCAGCACACAGCCCCTCTCCCTTTCTGAGCCTAGAGTCCCCAGCCACTCCATCTCTCCACCATCATCTCTGCCTCCATATCTGGCATCATTGGTACTCTGGATAGGGTCCCACACTCCGCTTTTCTCCCTTGATGGTTCCAGGGTCCTTTGCTCCTGGACTGCAAGGTCAACCACTCCCCTCCTTTTGTTACAAAATGTCTACCTTTACATTTGCAACAATTGCAATTAGTCCTGATAACAATTATTCACTATTGAACCACAGAGTCTTATCCCCATCTCCTTTCACCAGCCCCATCTAGACAGGTTGGAAACCACTCAGTGGAGAGTCTACCTTCTCCCACACCCTCTGAAACTAAGGTCCCTCTTGAAAACTTGTAAGCCTGTCTCTTTGTGCCTGAAGTTCATTTAATTTTCAGGATGCCATTTAAAGCAGCCAGGACAGGATTTGAATCTTTCCCTTTTTGTAGATGAGCAAGCTGGGGCTCAGGAAAGAATTAAGTGGCACACCTGATACGTGGCAGGGCCTATGCTTGAAGCAAGGTCCTGGTTTTTGGTCCAAAGAGGCAGCATTATTTAAGGAGCATGAATTAAAGAAGTCTGAAGTTTGGAGCTAGATAAATCTGGGTTTACATCCTAGCTCCAGAGTGTCATCTAGAAAAAATGTCAGAGTTTGGTTGAAATAAAAAGTAAAGAGTTTTTATTAAGAAGCAAGGTAATTTGCAAATTGGGTTCTGAAGCAAGTGATCCAAAGAGGAGTGTTTTGAACTAAATGATCCAAAGATGAAACAGTTCAGGGAGGTTTTTAAGATAACATAAGGAACTTCAATATAAATGTAGTGATTGATTGATACTTGCATATTAATTATAAAATTGGGTGAGGATACATGTAATTGGTAGGAAAATATTGGGAACTTCACTAAAAATTCAGTGATTGGCTGGTATTTAGGTAGTGATTACAAAATTGGTTGCATCTGACCTCAAAGCAATCATGAGCTCTTTGGTTGATGACATGGAGGAAACACATAATTCTTGAATAAGCATCTGTTCTCAGAATTGATTTTGACTCAGTATTCTGAACAGGGTGTATTGTTAAGCAAGCAAAATCACATTTTTACCTAAAACTGTTTACTGAGTAAAGTTCTCAGGATAAGTGGATTATTGCAGAGATGTCAGACTGCATTTTGTAATGTAGAAGTTACATTTAATTCAAAATGGAGTTTTTGTCCTATTACTTAAGCATAGCTACCACCCCATGTGGAGTCCTGGTGTGGCACTGTGGGCTAATGTGTCAGACTGCAAAGTTGTTGTTTGAACTGCAAGGTTGGTGGTTCAAGCTCACCAGCTGCTCCTTGGAAACTCTATACAGGGTCACTATGTGTCAGAATTAACTCGATGGCACTTCACAACAACAACAACCATCACATGTTTGGAGTTTAGAGTTAATTTTTGACTGCTGTTAATGGTTTGCACAGTATCTATTTGGTCAAGCCATTGATAAATCATTTTGAACTTTAGTTTGTTCTAATATATAATATACACTCACAGGTTTACTGTGTCAGTAGCGAAGAAAAAGCAGAGAATTGTGATCGATACAAGATATTCATTTTAAAAATTAATAATTGACTGTCTTTCATTCAAATCCTTGATTCTGATATGCCTATAACTCCAAACGTGAGCAAACAAGTCACATTTAAAGTTATAATACTAATCTATTTTTTAAATTTGCCCAGCCAAGTATTTATCCATGGGCATAAAATTTTTTAGAGAGAAAATTGTGATTTTAATTTATTTGTGAACTTGCTCAAGTCTGGAAGAACTCAGGGATAGCCAGAACTAATAGCAGGTTTGCCTTTGCCGGTACAAGGTAGTGGCACTAGCCTGTGGTTGTGATCTCCATTTTGGACAGTGTCACATTAAGACTCAAGCTCTTGGTAAGCAGAGCACATTACACTGCCACACAATAATTTATATCATTTATGGTCTCAGCCAATAACACCCACACATCTACGTGGAGCACTTACAGACTGGTGGGACACAAAAAATATGTTTATATCATTAGACTTGATTCTTAATGGGACCAACATAAGACAACTGTTGTGTCTACTACTTATGCTGCCTCATTTCTTTGCTCCAGAGTCTTTTAGTGTAGCAAATTCCACTACACAGCTACTTTAAGAGTTGGGGAAAATAAAAGAATGGAAAGAGAAGATAGAGAGTGAATTACATAAACATATTCTGTGATTACAATAGTCTTGAGACAATTTATGCATGCGTGTCTGGTAAGGTGATTGTGCAAGCAATTTAAAACTAAAGACCTCAAGAAATTCTTTTAAAGAAAGGTAATTGCTTTGAAGAGCCATCCTTATTTGTAATTGTCAATCCTGGTAAATGTGTGGGAAAAAAAAAATCAATCCTTACTTATGGTTTACACGTAGTATTCAAGTGTTAACAATGGCTGATAAAAGACAATCTAGAGTCTGTGGACAGTTGTAATGTGCTATAATAAGACAACGTGCTATACGAGTTTCTGAGCAGGGAAGATTTATGATTTTAAAATTTGAGAATCAAACTCAACTGATATGCTTTTGAGCACAGACACGATTTAAGTCCAAATTTCTGAGACTGTTGTGGATTGAATTGTGCTCCTTCCTCCCCAAATAAGTGTTGTAAATCCTAATCTCTATGCATGTGATTATAATAATTTGGAAATGGGTTTTCTTTATGTAAATGAGGCAGGATTGTGGAGCGTGTATTTTAAATTAATCTGAGACATAAGAGATATTAAACATGTGAGAAGTAAAATAGATGCAAAGATAAACAGAGATCGCCAAAGAATGAGGAAGCAGAAGCTAAAGAGACAATGACCCTTCTTCAGAGCCAACTGAGAGAGAAAATCTTCCCCTAAAGCTGACACTCTAAATTTATGAGAAAATAAATTTCTGCTTGTTAAAGTCATACGTTTATGGGATTTGAGTTATCCCTTTGTTATTGTTGTTAGGTGCCATTGAGTTGGTACTGACTCATAGCAACCTTATACATAACACAATGAAACACTGTCTGGAGTTATAGCTGTACTAGATAACTGAGAATTCAGTGCCACAACAGTAAGGTGATGACCTAAGAAATACCTAAAAATGTGGAAACAGTTTTGGAGTTGAATAATGGTTAGGGATTGAAAGAGTTTTAATGTGCCTAAAATGGGGAGTCCTGGTGTGGCGCTGTGGGCTAATGCACCAGACTGCAAAGCCATTTGAATTGCAGTGTTGGTGGTTCAAGTTCAGCTGCTCCTCGGAAACCATATATAGGGTCTCTATGGGTCAGAACCAACTCGACCACACTTAACAACAACAGCAACAAATGGTAATAAAATGGAGTCCTTGAATGGCACTGCAAGATAATGCACTGGACCATAAGGTTGGTTTGTACTACAAGGTCAGCAGTTCAGATTCACCATCCACTGCTAGGAAACCCTATACAGGGTCACTACGAAGGAACTTAACAATAGCAACAACAATTAGTAAAGTGGAGTCCTGGTGTGGCATTGTGGAATAAAGCACTGGACTGGAAGGTTGGTTTGAACCACAATGACAGCAGTTCAAATTCACCAGCTGTCCTTGGAAACCTTATACAGGGTTGCTATGAGTTGGAACCCACTCTACGGCACTTAACAAAAACAATAGTAAAATGGAAGCACAGTGATTCTATAGAACTACAAACCACAAGGAACTCTGGTAGCGTAGTGGTTACGAATCGGGCTGTGAACCGCAAGGTCAGCAGTTCGAAACTACCAGCCGCTCCGCGGGAGAAAGATGAGGCTTTCTGCTCCCGTAAAGATTTACACCCTCGGGAACCCCTGTACAGGGTCGCAATGGGTCGGAACTGACTCGACAGCACTTAACAACAACAACAACAACAACAAACCACAAAGTCAGCAATTTGAGCTTTCCAATTGCTCTGTAATAGAAAGATGAAGCTTTCTTCTCTCGCAAAAATTTCCAGCCTTGAAAACACTATGCAGAGTCATTATAAGTCAGAACCAACTCAATGCACTTAACAACAACAATAGTCAAATGCATTCCTGGTGCATTGCTATAGGATAAGCACTGGACTGCTAACTGAAAGGTCAGTGGTTCAAATTCAACAGCCACTCTTTGGAAACCCTATGCAGGGTCCCTATGAGTTGGGACTGACTTGAAGGAACTTAACAACAGCTTGACTTGAAGAGACTCTTGGTAGAATTATGGACATTAAAGGAAATTATGTTTAGGACTAAGAAGTGGGAACCAACTGACTAGAAGAGACCATATTTTTGCCCTTTCTAATGAGCGGTCACTCAGTGGAATTCAGAAGTCATTTAACAATATCATTAATATCACTGGAGAGTAAAACTTTGCTAAAGAAAATACAAAAATGGCTGCAACAATACGTTGACAGAGAACTTCCAGAGGTTCAAGCCAGATTCAGAAGAGGATGTGGAATGAGGGACATTATTACTGACATCAAATGGATCTTGGCTGAAAGCAAAGAATATAAGAAAGATGTGTATATTTTTTTATTGACTATGCAAAGGCGTTCTATTGTGTGGATCATTACAGGTTATGAACAACATTGTAGAGAATGAGTATTCTGGAGCACTTAACTGTGCTCATGAGGAATCTGTACATACACCAAGAGGTAGTTGTTTGAACAGAGCAAGGGAACACCGAATAGTTGAAAATTAGGAAAAGTGTGTGCCAGATTATATTATTTCAACATACATATTCAACCTGTATGCTGAGCAAATAATCTGAGAAACTGGATTATATGAAGAAAAAATGTGGCATCAGGATTGGAGGAAGACTCATTAACAACCTGCACTATGTAGATGATACAACCTTGTTTGCTGAAAGAAAAGAGGATGTAAAACACTTTCTGATGAAGATCAAAGAGCACAGCCTTTGGTATGGCTTGGACCTCAATGTAAAGAAAACAAGAATTTTCACCACTGGACCAATAAGCACAATCAACATAAATTGAGGAAAGATTGAAGTTGTCAAAAACATCATTTTTCTCAGCTTAACCATCAACACTCATGGAATCAACAGTCAAGGAATCAAATGACATGTTGCCTTCGGCAAATTTGCAACCCAAGACCTCATTAAAGTATTTAAGAGTGAATATGTCAGTTTGAGGACTAAGGTGCACTTGACCCAAAGCCGGGTATTTTCAATAACTTTATATGCATGTGAAAGTGAACAAGAGAAGCCATCGAAGAATTGATGCATTTGAACTATGGTGTTGGAGGACAATATTATGAATAACATGAACTGCCAAAAGAAGAAACAAATCTGTGTTGGAAGAAGTACCGCCACAATGCTCATTGGAGCTAGCATGGCCAGACTTCGTCTTTCATACTTCAGACATATTATCAGGAAGGACCTGTCCCTGAGAAGGATATCATCTTTGAATATTCCTTTGGCAATTTCTTTTCTATTTTCTTTTAATTCTGTCATTATAATAAGGGGATAGTAATGTGAGTTTGAACTATTAAGTTTCAAACCTACCAGCCATTCCTCGAAAAGCGTATACAGGACTACTATGAGTCAGAACTGACTAGATGGCAGTTAACAACAGCAATTTACATTCTACATATTTTGTTTGCTTAGATTTTTGTTTATATCTTTTGTCCAGTTTTTAGTTGATTTGATTGTTTTTATT
>NW_006408576.1:8075288-8076668 GCF_000296735.1 Chrysochloris asiatica
CTAAGGGGCTCATTTTCTGGCACTATATCTGACAGTGTTTTTCTGCTATTCATAAGGTTTTCAGTGACTAAATATTCGGAAGTAGTTCATCACTCCTTCTTCCTAGTCTGTCTTTGTCTAGGAGCTCATCTGAAACCTGTCCACCATGGTGACCCTGCTGGTATTTATGACCCGTGGCATAGCTTCCAGAATCATAGCAACCCAAAAACCTCCACTGTACAACAAACTAACAGATGAGTGGTGGCTCAACAAAGAAGACATTTTGAATTTGAAAAATGTTCAATTTTTTGGTTTTTCAATCTTATATTGTTCTTTTGGTGTTATTTCTACAAATCATTACTAAACTTAATGACATAAAATTTTTTACCTATTTTCTTCTAGAAGCTTTATAGCTTCTCATTTTCTGCTTAGGTTTACAACCCATTTGGAATTAATTTTTGTGAAAAGTCTGTGCCAAAGTTCATTTTATAATATAATGGTAGTGTTTCTTTCCAGCATCATTAGATGAAAATACTATTTTTCATTTTTTTGAATGAATTGCTTTTTCTATTTTGCCACAGATTGGTTGACTGTATTTGTGTGGATCAATTTTTAAGTATACTGTTCCTTTTCATTGATCTACATATTTATTTTGGAAGCAACAGTCAAGAAATCAAGCAACATATTGCATTAGGCAAATCTGCTGCAAAAAAAACTCTTTAAAATAAACAAGAGCAATTATTTCAGTATGAGGACTAAAGTGCTCCTGAGCCTAGTCTTGGTATTTTCAACAGCCTCATGTACATGTGCAATTACTGCAATGAATAAGGAAGTCTATAGAATAATTGATGTAGTTGAGTAATGGTGTTGGAGGAGAATAATAAAAGTACCAAGGGTTGCTAGAAGAACAAACAAATTTGTGTTGTAAATAGACAGCTAGCATGTTTCTTAGAAGCCAGGGTAGCAAGACTTTATCTCTCATAGTTTGGACATATTATTAGGAGAGACCAGTCCCTGGAAAAAGGACTTTATGCTTGGTAAAGTGGAGGGTCAGTAAAAAAGAGGAAGAACTCCAATGAGATGTATTAGCATAGTGGCAAGAGTAATGTGCTTAAGTGTAACAACGATTGTGAGGATGGCACAGGACCTGGCAGTGTTTCATTCTGTTGTGTACAAGGTTGCTATGTGTCAGAACCTACTCAATGGCACCAAACAGCAACAATGTATTTCTATCTGTCACCAGTGCAATACTTCTTATTGGTATAAATTTAGGGAGGTTTCAAATCAGATAGTGCTACTCTTCCAAATTTGTTTTTCCTCCTTCAATATTGAAATGAATTGTTCTAAGTCATGTGGCTTTCAGATAAACTTTAGGATCAGTTTGTTGACATGTTGTTAGAT
>NW_006408576.1:8077528-8080640 GCF_000296735.1 Chrysochloris asiatica
AATATCTCTCCATTTAGATTTTCTGTGCCTTCTTTATAGTTTTCTGTAAAGTTTTTTTTTTTTTTTTTTTTTTTTTTAAGAGCTAAATTAAGTATATGAAGTTCTGCTAGCATAGTAGTTTTGAGTCAGGCTGCTAACCTAAAAGTCAGCAGTTTAAAACTACCAGTCATTCCGTGGACGAAAGATGAGGCTTTCTGCTCTGGTAAAGATTTACAGCCTTGGAAAACCTATACAGGTCACTATGAGTTGGATCCAACTCCACAACACACCACCACCACAAATCTGAACCTAGTGTTATTTGAAAGGTTATTAATATTGTTGATTCAATTTATTTAATAGTCTTGTTTAGATTATCTGTTTCTCTTAGTGTGAGTTTTAGTACATTTTATTAGTTTCATCTAACGTAAAAATGTGGTTATAAACTTGTTCATAATATTCCTTTAATAACATTTCATTTCTGATTTTCTTAGTTTGTGTCTTCTCTCTTTTTCCCTTGGTTAGTCTGGATAAATGTTTATCAATTTTATTGATCTTTTCAGATAATCAGCTTTTGCTTTCATTAATTTTTCTCTATTAATTTCTTATTTTCAATTTCATTAATTTCTGCTCTAATCATTATTTTTTCCCCCTTTCTTATGCTTACTTTGGGTTTTTGCTCATCTTTTTTGAGCTTCCTAAAGTAAACATTGGAATCCTTGTCTGACACCATGATAGCATAAGCATTGGATTGCTAACTTAGTATTGGTCATTCAAACTCACCAGCCCCTCCTTGGAAACCCTTTACAGTGTAGCTACTAGTCAGAACCGACACAACGCACTTAACCACAACAACAACTACTAAGGTGATGGATGAATTCCTTTTAGCCTGTCTTATTATTTAAGGACTACTGGTGTGGAGCTGTAGGATAAGCCCTGGATGACAAATTCAGTTTGAACCACAAGATCAGCAGCTCAAAACCCGGTAGCTTCTCCTTGGAAACACTATACAGGGTCTCTAAGAGTCAGAACTGACTCGACAGCACTTAACGACAACCTTCTTTATAGTCAAAGTTCTTTCTTTTTGGCAAACGACATGTAATTTGGCATTGCTTCTTTTTATCCACTCTGAAAATATCTGTGTTTTATAAGTGCATTTAAACAGTTCTCATTTAAAGTGATTATTGATACACTAAAAGTGACATCTAATGTTTTTGCAACTATTTTGCAGCTATTTATTGCATTTGATTTTGTTACTTTTGCCACTATGTTTTTGACTTCCCTTATTTTATTCAAACATTTTGATGTTTCTGTGTATCTTCTTTTTACCATATAAATGCTGCACAGGAACTTTTTAAAGTGTTGAAGAGCAAGGATGTCAGCTTGAGGACTAAGGTGCGCCTGACCCAAGCCATGGTATTTTCAATAACCTCATATGGATGCGAAAGCTGGACAGCGAATAAGGAAGATCGTAGAAGACTTGATGCCTTTGAATTGTGGTGTTGGAGGAGAATTCTAAAAGTGCCATGGACTGCCAAAATAACCAATAGATCTGTTTTGGAAGAAGTGCAGCCAGAGTGCTCCTTGGAGGCCAAGATGGCTAAACTTTATCTCTCATACTTTGGACATATTGTCAGGAGGGAACAGTCGCTACAGAAGGATGTCATGCTGGGTAAGATGGAGGGTCAGAGAAAGAGAGGAAGACCCCCAACGAGATCGATCGGCCAGGTGGCATCATTGATGGCATTGAGTGTGGCAGTGGTAATGAGGTTGGCCCAGGATGGGGCATTGTTTCGTTCTGCTGTGCATGGGGTCGCTATGAGTCGGTTCCGACTCGATGGCACCTGACAACAACAACAACAACAATAATTCTTTAAAAGTTTTTTTTTGTAGTGATTTCCCTAGACTTCCTAATATGTTTTTGACTAATGTAGTCTACCTTCAAAAAACACAGTATCATTTCATGTGCAGCGTAGTTTCTTTTTCAGAGTATTCCCAATCTCTCCTTAATAATTCTCTGTCATTATTTCACTTATCTATATGCAACAATTACCTAAAACATATTTTACTATTATTACTTTGAACAAAAAGCTACTTTTTATATCGAGAATATGAAATATCAACTATTTTTATTTTACTTTAATTTATTCTTTCTCTGATACTCTTTATATAGAGTCACATTTATTAATTCTATCATTTTCCTATGCCTATTGAATTTCTTTCAAGGAACATCAGGTGGTGATTAACTCCATCAGTTTTTGTTTGCCAAAGAATGTTTTTATTTTTTCTTCAGTTTTGAAAAATGATTTCACTCAAGATGGAATTCTAGGATTTTTTTTTGCTCTCAAAACTTTAAATATTTAATTCCATTTACTTCTTACTTGCTTTATTTCTGAAATGAAGTACGATGCAATTATTATCCTTGTTCCTCTATAGTGAAAATCTTCTTTTACTCTGGCTCCTTTTATAATTTTCACTTTATGTTTCTTATTCGTAGGGATAGTTTATTTTTTTTATTTTTTTATTTTTTTGGTGTTCTCTGAACTTCCTGGGTCCACATATTGGTGTCTGCCATTAATTTTGGGTCATTTCAGTAATTATTAGTTTTAATATGTCTTTGTATATATTTTACTTGTACTTTCTGGTTTTCCCATGGCAGATATTATATGCCCGTTGAAAATGGTCAACAATTTTTGCTGTCCTTTTCAGTTTTTCTCAATATTAATATTGTTCCTTTTCTTTGAATTTCAATTTGTGATGTTTCTACTGAACTATTTCAAGAGTAATAATTTGTTATCTGACTTTATCCAACTTATTACAAAGTACATTTACATTTTTAGCAGGTTTGTGTCTAATATTTTCTTTAATTCTCTTATAATTTTCATTTCTCTGATTATATTACCACATTCTTGCATGTTCTCTACAGTTTTCATTAGAGACCTTAATATCGTAATTATTATTTTGAATTTTATGACTTCTAATACTAAGATTTGTTATTATATTCGAGTCTGATTCTGATGTTTATTTTGTCTCTTTAGCTTGTGATTTTTACTGCCTTTTGGCATACCTTGTAATTCTTCATTGGTAGATAGACATGTTGTATTGGGCAATAGAAATGAGGCAAATATCTTTTGTT
>NW_006408576.1:8081220-8090922 GCF_000296735.1 Chrysochloris asiatica
TTTGCAGTTCAGCACATTAACCCACGGCACCACACCAAGCTATAGCTGTGGTTGTTGTTAAGTGCCATCGAGTCGATTCCGACCCATAGCGGTTCTGTACAGGGTTTCCGAGGAGCAGCTGGTGAGCTTGAATCACCAACCTTGTAGTTCAAACGGCTTTGCAGTCTGATGCATTAACCTACAGCGCCACACCAGGACTCCTCTGCTATAGCTATAGGTACCACAATTTTCACATTTTTTTAGTGTCATTGTTTTTGTTGTCCTTTTTGACTTAGGTGCTGGTGGTGGTATGCTATCAGTTTCAACTCAGAGCAAACCTGTGCAGGGTTTCCTAGGCTGTAAACTTTATGGGAGTTGAAAACTTTCTTCCTCAGAGCAGCTGGTAGATTCTAACTACTGACCTTGCAGTTAGCAATCCAACTTGTGACCCACTTGGCTTTGAGAATCTCTGTATCTTTCAGATCTTTCAACTATAATTCACTGGTATGCTGGAGCCTTGTTCGTTTGGATGTAAGGTGTGAGTGAAGGGAAACATTCTTTAATTTTATGATTAAATCTCAGTATTTCCATGAATTCCTTTTTGGACTGTGATATTCATTTCTTCATACAAGTTAGATGGATCTGAAGTGGAAGGAATCCTCCAATGGATTGAAGCTGTGGTAATCTTTTTCTTTAGAAAATAGCTTTTGTTTTTGCAATGCAGCTTCCTTCTGCCATAGATATATGAGGATATTTCTCCAATTTTTACTGTAAAAATATGGTAGGTTTCAATGGAGCAAAACCCATGAAAATGTGTGAATTCCCCACTAAGACTGTGGTCCCTGTTTTTTATTATCATATGAATCCATACATTTTTTAGGAATTTGTCAAACTTATCAATGAAATGTTCCTGACAGCAGCTTCAGCAGTAGGTAAGCAGATCTCAACTGGTGTTTTTGGTTTTTCAGTCTCTCCAGATTTCACAGTGGTGGTTGCCTTTAATATCAATTTTCTGATGGGTCCAAGAAAAGTAATCATTGTTGTTTTTAAAGATTTTTTGTTGTTGTTGCAACTCCCCACTACCTTACATGTCAGAGTCAAAAACAGAAGACTTCAGCTTACTTTTGATTAAGGTTACTATGGCTTCTCTTTCCTTACTTTTTAACTTTCATTCTATTGTTTTTATTTGTACAGTGTGTTTTTTTGTAGTTAGCCTTGAGTTACCTTTTTACTCCAACCCAAATCTCTGGCTTTTAGTTGAGTTGTTTAAACCATTTATATTTAATGTGACAATCATTGTTGGATTAGTTTACAGTTATCAATCATCTCACTATTTTTTTTTTCTTTATTTGTACCAATTTCTCTCTATCTGCTTTCTTTTGAATAAGTTATTTTTTTTTTATCCCATTTTTCTAAAAAATTTTTTTGGCTAGTTAGCTACAATTCTTATTTAGTTTAGTGGTTTCTTTAGAATTTATAGTAATTACTACACACGGTCGCTGTGAGTCAGAACTGGCTCCATGACACACTACCACCACCATCATTGTGAACTTATCACAGTCTATCTTCAAGTGATATTATACTACTGTATATGTAGCATAAGAAGCTTATGAAAACATGTTTGATTTCTCCCCTATGTCTTTGTGCTACTATTCTGATAATAGCAGAAATAGCATATATCATTCTATGTTACAAACGTTATAATACATTGTTATAATTTTTACCATAAATACTCAATTATCTTTCAAATGGATTTAAATTTAAGGAAACAGTTTGAAAATATTAATTCATATTGTTGCATTTTCTATTTTTTTCAATTTCTTTATGTAGCTTCAGATTTCCATCTCATAATAATTTTTTTCTGCCTAAAAATTTTAATTCATCCTTATAGTAATGTCTGAGTTATATTAATTCTTCAACTTTTGAATGCCTGAACAGTCTCACTGTAATTTGTGAAATATATCTACTTCTTATAGAATTCTAGGTTGATAAAATTTTCTTTTAGTGGTTCACATATATTTGCTCCACTGTCTGCTAGCAGACTGTTGCCATCCTTATGTATGTTTCTCTATAAGTATTTTTTTCCTCTTTATGCTTTTTTAGGATTATAACTTTATCATTGGTTATGAGCAGTTTGACGTTGATTTGCCTTTGTGTACCTTTTTTTCCCCCAATGGGTCTTACGGTTTTTTGTTTTTTGCTTAAGTGAGTCTCATATTTTTGGATTTGTAGTTTTGGTAAATTAATTAAATAAATAGGTGTCTTCTATTTAAAGAAATAAGGAGCTCTGATAGCGTAGTGGTTACGAATCAGGCTGAAAACCTCAAGTTCGGCAGTTCCAAACTACTAGCTGTTCCGAAGGAGAAAAATGAGGCTTTCTGCTCCCGTAAAGATTTGCAGCCTTGGAAACACTGTGAAGGGTCACTATGAATCAGAACTGACTCCACAGTACTTAACAACAACAACAACATCTAAAGAAATATATTTACCTCATCCAATGGTTTCCTTGTTGTTTATTTGTAAGCATGAACCTGAAATGAAATATTTTTGGAACTTGAAATAATTATCATACAAGTAAATAACTATTACCCCTCTTGCTGTTTTTGTTAGGTGTTTTTGAGTTGGCTCCTGCTCATAACCACCTTGTGGATCATATAACAAAGCATTGCTCAGAATTGTATCATCACAGCTGTTTCTATTTTTAAGTCCACTATTGTAGCCTTGATGTCAGCACATCTCCCTGTAGGTCTCCCTCTTTTCTGCTGACCTTTTACTTCATGAGGAATGATTCCCTTTTTTAATAATTGGTCTCTCCTGATGACATGATCCAAAAAGCAAGGCAAAGACTCACCACTGTTGCTTGTCAGTAACACTTTGGGTGTGTTTCCTCTAAGACAGACTTTTTTATTCTATTACAAATTATATCCTAGAGAAATATTTCAACCTGACTTCTAGCACATACATCCTTTACCCGAGCCATTGTATTACATTCAGATGACTACCCCACCCTCATTTGATATGGTTAAACCTAACTCATTTCTTAACACTCAATTTAGAATTTTATCTCTTTACCTTTCATGACTCATTTTTAGTTTGGGCTTCACACTGCACTTCAGTGTTCCTATAATCCCATATTCATATCTCTACTACAAGAATTACAGTGCACATGCATTATATCTTACTTTTCCTTCTCTCATTATACCGTGAACAACTGAAACTTAGGAAGAATGTTTTAATTACTTAGGAATTCCCAACACTCGGTAAAATGTTCAAAACAAAAGTGCTGCTTTTACATGTTTATTATACTTAGTGGAAGAACACTTACATACAATTTTATCTTATTGGATTTAGCCTGCCACTTTAACCCAGACAAAATATTTGAGTCTTATTATCCCATCCAGGCTTTTCTCTCCACTGGAGCTTTATGATAACTGAAAGCTTATCAAGCCTGCCTACACATTTCTATCGAAAAATCAACGAACATAATTCCAACAGAGCTATAAGCCAGCAGAATGCCCTCCAGTTACTGTCAATTCACTGGGAAACTCCAGAGTTGTTCCAGAAAATTAGATAGACTTACAAAATTTAGAGAATATAGAGCACAATCCATCCACACTAGTATATTCATAGTTTGCTTCAGCATTGCAATGGTTATCATGCTATTGTTGCATATTGTGTATATATTTTATTCGCTGGGTACAATGAAGAACTAGAGTATTTTGGTTTTCTGCATACACAAGAATATTTTGAGGGTAATTGTGTTTTAAATAGTAATTATTTTGGGAATATGAAGAAGTAATTATATTAACTGTGTGATGTTTTTCAAAATGTGTTCCTGCTGGGTAATAGGCACTGTAGGTGAATCCTGTTGTGGAGCTGTAAGGTAAGCACTGGACTGCCAACTTCAAGGTCAGTAATTCAAACCCATCAACTGCTCTTTCAAAATGCTATACAAGGTCACTGTGAGATGGAACCAACTAGATGGAGCTTAACAACATCATAGGTAAAAAGAGTCACACTGTACAACCCATTTAGTAATTAGAGAGTTGGTTTGGTTGTTGTTAGGTGCCATACCATTGGTTCTAACTCATAGTGACCCTATGCAGAACAGAACGTTACACTCCCTGGAATTGTGCTATCTCACTATTGCTATGTTTAAGTCCATTGTTGCTGTCGCTGTGTCCGTCCATCTTGTTTGGATTTATCTTCTTTTTCTATGACACGCTACTTTTCCAAGCATGAAGTCCTTCTTCAGGGACTGGGCCTTCTTGATAACATGTCCAAAGTACAATAGGTGAAGTCTCACAATCCTCGCTTCTAAGGAGCATTCTGGCTGTACTTATTCCAAGACAATTTGCTTGTCCTTCTGGCAATCCATGGTACTTTCAATATTCTTCTCCAACACAATAATTCAAGTGCAATGATTCTTCTCTGGTATTCTTTATTCATTGCTCACCTTTTTCATATAACAATTGAAAACACTATGGTTTGGGTCAGGTGCACTTGAGTCCTTCAACTGATATCTTTGTTCTTTAACACTTTAAAGAGGCCTTGTGTAGCAAATTTGCCCAATGCAATGCATCATTTGATTTCTTGAGTACTGCTTCCATGATTGTTGATTGTGGATCCAAGCAAAGTTAAGTCTTCAAGAATTTCAATATTTTCTCTGTTTATAATGATGTTATTTATTGGTCCAGTTGTGAGGGAATTTTCTGTCTTTATATTGTGGCGCAATCCATACTGAGAGCTGTAATCACATTGTCCATAGCTTGTCAGGATCCATGCAATCAAAACCCTTTGCATAATCAATAAAGCACAGGTAAACAACTTTCTGGTATTCTCTGCTTTCAGCCAAGATCCATCTAATGTGGGCAATGATATCCCTCATTCCACGTCCTCTTCTGAATCCGGATTGAACCTCTGGAACTTCTGTGTCAATGTGTGGTTGCAGCCATTTCTGTAATTGACAGAGCTTGTTTTAGGTCACACAATTGCTGAGCAGTGTAGCAAGTCAGCTTGGTTCCAAAGTTTCTGAACTTAACTATTATGTTAAGATTTTCAGATTTTATTATTACTAGAAATAACTGTATATAATGTCCTATATGTAAAAGATGTTTAATTATAATTAGTAGAATTTTCTAAGAGAAGGCATTAGTGTCATAGGATTAAACAGTTAGGCATTTGTGTCATATTTTATAAATTGATATAGTTAGGTCATTATTTCTAAAAAATGTCAAACATTCTCTTTACATAAACTCTTTTATGCTATCCCTGCTGCTATTTATCAGCATGTGGAATTGTTCAGGGAAGAAATTTGGGGTGAGGCTATTTTACCAAACCATCATATTTGGTTTGTTAACCATAAACAAACTAAGAAATCAGGATTCCGTGCAATATTTGTCAAGCTAGAGACAATTGAATCTCAAGCTTATTTCTATGATAGAATATAAAAATTATTGTCAAACTTCATTTTAAAAAAAGAAATCAATTTCTGATTTTAAGTAAGTAAAGTTTTCAGTAATTACAAATTTTAAAGTAGAAAAGATGCCTGCTTTAAAGGTGTTTTGTTTTTTTGTTTTGTTTTGTTTTGTTTTGTTGTTGTTGTTCCCTCATGGTTCTCTCAAAGCCATAATTTCAACATGTTTAATGTTACAGCAGATAGTTTGGTAATACATATATATTTTCAATCATCTCAGGACACATGGTCAGCAACTCATTGTTAATTTAAAAGTGATCAGATTATAAGGGGCAAAAGGAATGAGTAAAGTTAATGAGATAAACAAATCCCCCAGAAAAACAAACCAATAGTCCCTGAGTCAATTCTAACTCATAGCAACAAGGTAAAACTGGATGCTTACACGGTTGTGATCTTTACAGAAACAGACTGCTACCTCTTTCTCCCATATAGTAGCTGGTGGCTTAAGTTAGCAGTTGAATGCTTAATCATGGTACCTCCAAGGCTCCTTGTCATAGATTTAGTGTTTTTAAAATTACAGAAATTATTTTTCATGAAACTATATTGCAAGTATATTCATTTCCCCCATGTATAATACCTGATAAATTTAGCATTTTAATAAACTAGAAATATTATAAATATTTTATTAAACCAGGAATCCTGTAAATCAGTAAGTAAGTATACAAAAATGAGTTTATTATTGTTAATTATAAGCATGACTGACTTTTTTTAGTTGAGATTGCAGAACCAAAAGCTGACTTAGAGATATTTAACATTCTATGTTATTATGGTGGTAGGTTCAGAGTAAATTGGTATAGATAGATTTTTATGAAACATAGTAGTAAATGAAACCAGTTTAACTAGAATAAAAGAAAGTAGTACCTGGAAACATAATACCACACAGGATGCCAAACTTTTACTAGGCATACCTGCAATAGTAACACAGAAAAGTAAACTCTTCAATAATAGTTTATTGATGGGATAAAAGTTAGACGTGACTCTAAAGTTATGAAGCAAATTATTTTGAAGCTAACTCAGCAGATCTGAAAACCTTATGATTTGATTTCTTTCTGCTTTTCTAAGGTCATCTTCAATCATTCTCTTTGGTATTAACCTTGTAGCTACTTCTTTGCATTTTATGCTCTAGAAACACAAAACTGTTTATAACTTTTCTTCATGCTCTGGTGCGTGTGATTTTTTTTTTTTTTAAATCCTAGTGTGTGCTTATGTGATGTTATCCACCTTGATTGCTGTAGACATGCACTCCCTGCCTTCTACTATGCCTGAAAGTTATTACTTCAGTCAAGAAGCTACCATAGCCCTTGTTTTCTATTTCACAACACACATACATACCCAGAATTAGTAATATCTTCTGCTACACTACTTCTGATGAGGTGCTATAGGATCAGCACTGGACTGTGAAACACAAGATTACCAGTTTAAACAAACCAACTGCTCCTCAGAAAACCTATACAGGTCTGCTATGAGTCAGACCAACCTGATGGCACTTAACAGCAACAAAAACAACAACATTACTTCTATATAGGTAAGTACTTCTTTAATATCTACCTCTTGTAGAAGTCTTTTGAAGACATGATAATGTCTGTTTTATTTATATATTTGCAGCAATGAATAGTACCAGTCATACTCAATGCCAAAAATTTTGGTTGAATAAAAGAATGCGTTCAAATAATAACCTCTATCCAGTGGCTGTAACCAAAGGGCAACTGAAATCATTTCTCATTTTCATCAACTTCCCTGACCCCAAGACTTCAAGTAAACAAGTTCCAAGCTATCTAAAATGATTATATAATCAAATAAAACATGTATTATACAAATACATGTTTAAGACAATCACACCCTTGGTAGATTTCTAGGCATGCCACTGATTTGGAGAAGTGAGACACACTTAGACCAGTAAAGAAAGTACAATGTTTCAAGTTGTTTCTAAGTTGTTTCTGAAGCTCTTCCTTTGAAATAGCTTCTGAGTCCACACATACCAGCCTCATTGTTTTGTTGTATATCCAAATGAAGACTTCCAGCCCCCCCCCCCCCGGCATTGAGATGGATTGGGCCAGTGGCAGCAGCAGTGGGCTAAAGCTTAACCACAATTGTGATGATGGCACAGGACTTGGCAGTGTTTCATTCTGTTGTATATAAGCCCACTGTGAGTCAGACTCAACAAGATGCCACCTAACAACATTCCCAAATAATAGATTTTAAAAAACCACTTTGATTGCAATTGAGTGTTAGTTTCCATGGGAGAATCAGTTTTGTACTCATCATATCATATTTTATTTCATTGTAATGATTACAATCCCCTCC
This sequence comes from Chrysochloris asiatica, assembly GCF_000296735.1. Lineage (NCBI taxonomy): Eukaryota > Metazoa > Chordata > Mammalia > Afrosoricida > Chrysochloridae > Chrysochloris > Chrysochloris asiatica. Next base: position 8,088,980 of record NW_006408576.1, read on the forward strand.
ATGCATCACCATTCAACAGTATTTGCTTCTATTCCCTCTGTTTTGTTTATTTTTGATGTACACAAAAACACTCAGTAATATATAATCATTTAGACAACCAAAGTGCACATTCTGCAAGCATGACTCCTGACCACGAGCACACAACCTTTCTCTTTCCATGAGTCTAGAGTCCACAGCTACTCTAGCTCTCGATGTCATTATCTCTGCCTCCATCTCTGGGGTTCTCTGGAGAGTCCCACATTCCTCTTATGCTTTTCTCTCTTGATGATACCAGGGTCCTCTGTTCCTGGAAAGTAAGATTAACTACTCCCCCTTTATGTTACAAAACTTCTACCTTTGCAGTTGTGACAATCACAAGTATTCATGATAACTCACTTTTGAATCAGAAGAATCTTACCCCCATCTCTTTTCACCAGATCCATCTAGACAAGATGGGAAAAATTCAGAGGGGATTCTACTTTCCTCTGCACACTATGAAACTAAACTCCCTCTTGAAAATTTGTGTTTTTATAGTGCCCTTCCCTCCCCATTTTAGGTAGCCAATGTCTAAGTTGCCCATCCTTATCAACCCTTTATACAGAGGAAATAGGTTTAATCCTTGATATAAAGACTACTTCCCTCTCAGTTGGTATTTTGAGCTACTACATCCATAAGTATAAGTCAAGTTCATCAAATTGTAGTGATTTACACTTGTTTCTTTTATCAAATTTCTTTATCTTCCTCTATTTGGGTTCCTCTATTGACCATCAAGGCTAGGTCACAAGGGTATTATCTGCAAGTTTGGGTGTTCTTGTGTATCTCCCTCACTTCATTTCAGCTGGATGCTTCACCCTCATCTCTAATCATCTGTGACTAGGTCCTTGTCCATGGGCTTAGGAGTCCTCAGGTCTCTCCATACTGTGGACCAACCAGTTCTTCCTCTTCTCTCTCTCATCTCCAGGTTAACAGGAGTCTATGGAACATGGTAGAACTCAGCCCATATTTTCATTGTTGCCTTTCCTGCTCTTCCACTCACCAATAGGCCAATGTGGTCACCAGCAAACTTACATGCCTGCTTGTGTGTTCCTTTTGAGTTTCAGTCTTGGAGGGGAAGTTTGTCCTGAAGGGACTTGATTGCTTGCCTTGATGGTGAACAGCTTGCTTGTTATTGTAGTAGCCAATCAGACTGTCATTTTTGTTTTTGGTTTTACCTGCTGGTCTTTCTTTCAAGACGTATAATCTGTTCTGTATCCACTCCAGGATGCTGGATGTCCTTTCAAGTGGGAATGTCCCACCTCAGAAGGTTATGGATGGGGCTAAGGATTCCACCTAAGGTTCTATACACTACAAAGACTCTGCAAGAAGCCTATTTTACTAGGCAAGTTCTAGAACCCAATTTTGGTATTCCAATCATTTATAGGCTGAAGACAGGCTTACAAGTTTTCTGAAATCATGTTGCCCTATATTCCTTTCTATGCTACTTGTGTCTGTTTTGCAATAATAGACAAGGGAACCCAACATTCTTAAGACAGTGAAGCATCTTAACATTATTTACCCTCTTTTGTCTATTCAGACAATGTCTCGATCCTATATCACAATGCTCTGTTTTTCCCAGCTTGAGTATACATCACTATTTACCTCTGTCCCACTTAGCCCATGCAAACCTGCCTAAGTGGTTCCCGATTTACTTTATTCTTCCACCCTCCTCCCCATTCCTGATATTTCCCTCCCAACACCCAAACCATGATGTGTCTATCCCCTAACACCCTAACATGTGCACCACCACCCCTCCCTCCCACCCCTGATAACCAACAATGAACTTTTTTTTTCTTTCTCTTAATATGGGTATCTTTTCTCAAGCTTCATAATTTTAATATTTCTATATTCTTCTTGGATTTTCATTTTCTTGGTATGTTGTGAAGTCTTCTGGTTTCCATCTCTTCAATTCTACTCCTTTTCTGTTT
>NW_006408576.1:8092819-8093791 GCF_000296735.1 Chrysochloris asiatica
TGGGGAAATGTCGATTCACTCAGGCAACTCCTCTAGATACCAGAGTGGAAGTGCACAGAAGGGGAGCGACCAATGAACAGGAAAAAATATTCACACTTTTATCTCTTATGATCAGTCAGACCGCTGTAGTGTAAGTGCTTCTCTTATCCTGTTACTGCTCTGTCATGCCCAAGATGGCTGTTCTGGCATCCACTGACAGTCACAGATCAAAAAACACCACCTTTCTTGTTTCTGCTACAAATTCCACTAGCAGTAAGCCTGCTACCCTTCTAAATATTCCTTTATATATAGTTCAGAGTTCTGGGAATGTCTCTATTCTACCATCAAGGACCCCTCTCCCCCCCAAAAAATACATTCTTCTTTGATCATTATGTATGTCTTTAGCATGACTTTAACTTATGCTTTGATCATCTTAAAAATTACCACCAAAGAAAGACTCTTAGCTTTGTTAAGAGTTAAAATCTTAACTTTTAACTTCTTAAAAATTAACTTTTAACATCTTAAAAATTACCACCAAAGAAAGACTCTTAACATACTTAGAAAGTATGTTACCAAGTTAAATGCCAAGCACTTGCTTTTCCACAATCATTGTTTTAAATGCTTTACAATGAATAAAATATTTAATTATAATAACAATCCATTTGTTATTGTTTTGGGGTGCCACTGAGTGGATTGTGACTCATAGCAACACTATGCATGACAGAAAGAAAAAATGCCTGATACTGCACCATTCTAACATTTGTTGCTATGTTTGAGCCCATTGTGCAGCCACTGTGTTAGTCCATATTGTTAGGGATGTTCCTCTTTTCCATTCACCCTTCACTTCAACCAGCACAATATCCTTCTCCAGGAACTCATCTGTACTGACAACCTGTCCAAAGAACTAGAAAGCCAGTCTCATTCTTAATTCTAAGGAGCATTCTAACTATACTTCTTCCAAGACAGACTTGTTTGTTCTTCTGGCACTCTGTG
>NW_006408576.1:8094851-8095802 GCF_000296735.1 Chrysochloris asiatica
GTCAGTAGTTCAAACCCACAAGCTGGTGAATCCGAACAAATGCAATGACACTCAACAACAACATGCTCCACCACATTAATAGGTGTGTTTGCATCAAAGTTAAATACCAATGTACAAACACCCTCTGTCATATTTATGGGTACCCTTCTACTATCCCTCCCATACTCATTCATGCCTGAGTATCCGTCCATGTATCTACAAGTAGGATACTGTTGTTGTAGGGTTGTGTGTATACCACTATTTATCTCTATCCCTTTTAAGCCTTGCTTTCATCTTCATCATTCTTCTGCCAACCTCCTTCTTGTTTTTTATGAGTAGATAAGTGTCACCTGAGTTAGCACTCATCTACATTTTAGCCAGTGAATTACTGTTACTCTCCCTTCCCTCTCACTCTTTTTAACCATTTTGTTTTCTTATAATAGTTGTAGTTTTTTTTGTTGTTGTTGTTAGTATGTGCCATCAAGTCAGTTCCCACTCATAGAGACCCTCTTTAGGGTTTCCAAAGAGTGGCTGATGAGTTAAAACTGCTTACATTGGGGTTCAAACTGACTTTGAAGTCCAGTGCTATATCCCACATAGTAATCTCATATAATATTTATCATTTTTGTTTGACTAATTTCACTCAGTATAATGTCTTCCAAGTTCATCCATATCATGAAGTGTTTCTCAGATTCGTGGTTTTTCTTCAATGTTATATAGTATTCCATTGCGTGTATGTGCCAAGCTTTGTTTATCCATTCTTCCATTGATTGACATTTAAACTCCTTCATTTTGCTATTGTGACTATTGTAAATATATCTACTCTTGTCATGGATCTTATTTCTTGGGGATATATACCAAACAGAGGAATTACTGGGTCATATGGTATTACTATTTCCACCTTTTTTATGAAGAGCCATATCATTTTCCTAAGTGGTTGCATCATTTTACAGTCTCTCCACACCCTCACCA
>NW_006408576.1:8098882-8100559 GCF_000296735.1 Chrysochloris asiatica
TAAGTGAAGAGGATTTGAAGTACTTACTTGCAGCCTTAAGTATGCATTACACCTCAATGTAAGGAAAACAAAATCCTCACAAATGGACCAATAAAAAACATAATGATAAATGGAGAAAAGATTGAAATTGTTAAATATTTCATTTTTCTCAGACACAGAATTAACACTCAGATGCAGCAGTCAAAAAATCAAATGTATTTCATTAGGCAAATAGACCTTCTTAAAATGTTAGAAAGCAAAGATGCCTGTTTGAAGACAAAGGTACTTCTGACAGAAACTATAGTATTTTTAGTAACCCAGAATCCACTGCACTTAGCAACAAAAATATGCGTACGAAAGCCTGCTATGAGTAAGAAAGACAGGAGAAGAACTGATACACTTGCATAATTGTGTTGGTGAAGAATACTGAAAGTATCATGGACTGTCAAATTTGTCTTGGAAGAAGTACAGGCAGAATGTTCCTTAGAAATGAGGATTGTAAGACTTCATTTCTAGTATATTAAGCATGTTATCAAGAGGTAGCAACCCATGGAAAAAGACATCATGCTTGGAAAAATAAAGGGTCAAAGGAAAAGCAAGACGCCCAATGATACGGATTGGCACTATGGCTGCAAAAATGGGCTCAATCATAATTTTGAGAATGGTGCTAGACCAGGCAGTGTTTCCTTCTGTTGTGCTGAAACACTGACTCAAAGTCACATAACAACAACCACAACAGGTTAGAGTTTGAATGCATGCATGTTGGCTCCAATGTTGTTACTCTTTAGGCTTACACTAGACTATTTTCTCTTAAGAAACCTGAAAGTGATTCCAGAGTTGCAGATTCATAACTGATTTGAGTCATAATAGAAACTTAGCAATGCCTATGACACTTACTAACGTCCATAGCTTTCCTACATGCCACGTGCAAAACTCAAAAGCAAGGCAGAGCATAACAAAGATATAAGCTGTATGTTGATACTATCTTCTGTACCTTTTCTATTACATTTTAAGAGATAATTTTTTTTTGTAACCAGGTCAGGCACATATGGTGGGTATTTAATATAGTTCCATTGCTAGTACATTTTGTGCCTGTACCATCTCTGGAGGTCAGGGAGAGAGGCTGTAAATGATGATCCTTGTGTCACTTAATCATTTTCATAGTGGTTGACATAATGTTTCAGTAAGGTTTTCTTCCCTTTTCTGTACATGTGATTAAGATACAAAAAAGGAATTACTAGAGCAACTGTTCCCCTTCAAACATATCAGTTCCATTTTGCCCCTATGATAGCTTCTTCTTTTTTTAAAAAAAAGTATATTTGAAACTTGTTCTTTCAGGCAACACTATCAGTGTAAGCTTTTACAAAGATGTTTTTGTTGGTGTAGTTTATAGAATTCCAGTACTGGGGCAAGTGATAGCAGAATATGAACTCTGTTGTTGTTTTTAGGTGCTGTTGCATCAGTACTGACTCATTGTGACTTTATGCATGACAGAACAAAACACTGTGTGATCCTATGCCAATCTCATAATTATTGACCCCTTGAACCCGTGGTGCCAATACATATAGTTGGAGCCTTCCTCTTTTTCTCCAAGTCTCCACTTTACCAAGCCTGATGTCTTTCTCCAAGGATTGGCACTTCTAGATTTTATCTGAAATATGAGAGACGAGGTCTCTCTGGCATCTAAGGAGCATTTTG
>NW_006408576.1:8101534-8113245 GCF_000296735.1 Chrysochloris asiatica
TGATTTCCATATTCTGAACTCTGGTGGTAGTAATGTGCTATGGAGTCTGTTCCAACACATAATGACCCTGTATAGGGTTTCTGAGGCTGTAAATCTTTATGGGAGCTGTAAATCTTTATAAATCATTTTCCTCTTGTGGAACCTCTGATAGTTTTGAATTGCTGACTGTGACATTAGCAACCTGACTCGTAACCACTACATTACCAGTGCTCCTTATTCTGAACTCTACTATAACTATTATACTATACTATGCTGTACACTTTCCCTAGACATTCACTTTACTGTTGAGAATGATATCTTTTTACCATTTTCTCTCATTGACATCTTCCCACTATTTATCTTCTGCAAATGGGTGTTCATGTTCCTCTTCTTTCTGGATAATATGTAAATTCTATGCTTCAAATTTATGAAAATTTGAAGCTTGTTCATGTCACCTGTAATAGCAATAGATCTCATATTTTGGAATGTATATGAAAGCTGTACTGGTGTTCCATTTGACTTTTGTTTCTTATTCTGTGGCACAAAGAATTCAGCCCTTTGGGGTTTGGTAAGATCAGGCATCATAAATCCAAGATTTTAATTCTTGCTTTTTCACTCAATTCCTATGATGCAAATAGTAGTCCTCTTTCAAAATGGGACTAATCATGCTGCTATTTCGCTTTCATGATAGATAAATAAAAGTGCCTAACAAAGCATTGATCATTTATATCTTGAGGATATCAGTTATGCTCCCATTGGATGAAGGGTTAGTGTAAACTTTCTGACTTGTAGGCTTCAAAGAGTTTGTTTCAAATATATTAAAATATTTATTTAAATTATGAAAAACTGACAGATGAGTGGTAGAGATGGAAATGTTGTTAAGTACTGTGGAGTTGGTTCCGACTCATAGTGACCTTGCACAGGGTTTCTGAGGCTATAAATCTTTACGGGAGCAGAAAGCCTCATCTTGGAAGGTGATTTTTCTTCATAGTACTGCTATTTACATCTAAAAGTTGATTAAGTTTTTATTAAATGCATTAATATATTTTAAACACTTATAAAAATAATATACCAGTTAATATTTCAATCAAATCCCTCTTAAATTTGTTGAAAATAAAGGCTTGGAAAACATCTGTCTTGTGAAAGCATTTATTACCTAATTATTGAAATCATCAATTTCTGCAAGCATACATTGATATTTAGAATTGCCTCATTGACATCTACAGAGATTTCCAGTCCATGTGAGGGTACCAACATAAAATTCCACTGGATTAGAAATATGCTTTTCTTTTGTAATTTAGCAATAAGGTTATTGTGAACAGTTGTTGTAAAATGATAAAAACAGACTTGATTTCAAGTGAAAAATTTTTAGGAAATGAATTGGAAGTTGAAGATTGGAAAATGGATTGCATTAAAACTATTTATGCTTATATTTCCTTTGAAAAGTCTTTAGGTCATCCTAGTTACACATTGAAATATATCAGAAAGTAAGAATAAATACCAGTTCCTGGACCATTGAGGAAAACGTATGCTTTGTGGTCATGCCAGGACATAAGTTTTTAATAAAATTCTGCCTAGGTAATTTTGATACTTATATAAGACTGAGAACTACTAACATATATTCTTTGCTCTATGAAGTCAAGGACATGCATCTGTAGTTAAGTTTTATCTTTTGTGAGTTGCTCCATCTTTAGAGAAAGCTGCATTCAATATTTTTCTGGTGACTAAAATAATGAGGATCAGAGAATAGGCATTAGGAATTCACATGTAAAGAACAGGAAGTAGAGGGTAGGTAAATAGTAAGAAATCAGAGAATCATCAGGAATTTACGGAGAAACAGAAGGCATAGAAGCAGGACAAGAGCCAAGATGGTGATCCCATTGACACATTATCAATCTTTCCTGCTTTTCTTAGAGGAACTCACTTTTTTTTCCATTAGATCACTTTTTAGCCCATTGACAAGTTGCAGTCTGTAGTTAGCCAACTATAGAAGGTCAAGAAGCAACGTGAAGTTTCACTGACTGAAGAAGTTCACAGAAAACTACTGAATAGGCACTCAACTTTTCATTTATCAGTCAGACTTTATTATGTGAGAAGTTCTGTTTTTGCTCAACTTTCTGTCACCTTTATGCATTAGATTTTCGAGTATTCTATCTCATTGTCCCCTTAGAACACTTTCAGTTACTTAATTAAGCAAATATTTATTTTCTACTCTGTGTCTGAAATTGAGCTAGATCTTCGTTAGACCATATGTTCTTCCTCTTGGTTTGGAAAAACTGTACCTGATTTTAGTTATAAACAAAAAGGTATTTCTTTTACACAAAGATACTTTTGCTTACTGTAGGAGAATCCAATGAATCAGAACTAAGTAAAATCATCTACCTGTCCCTGCATTCTATTCACACTCTAATTCCCTCAATTCTCAACTTAGTTTACACAGTTCATCATTATAATTGCTTCCTCATGCACTCTCAATTCCTCTACTAATCTCCCCATTCTTTTGGCTTCATTGAAAATAACTTCTTAATATTACATTATGAATGTGCTTATTAGGGCATGGGTTTTATATTGTTTATTGCTATGTCCTTAGCACTTAGAGTATAGTTACAGATGTTTAGTATATTTGAAAAGAAGGCAGAAAGAAAGAAAAGAAGGAAAAAGAAAAGAAGAAATCAGAATGTATGCAATTGTAAAGAAAGGAAGGAAAGGAGGAGGAAGAAATTTATTTATTCAGAAATAGTCACAGAATATATGGGTTACATGGCACTATGGGTTAAACAATTTCTGGGATGCTTAACATCTACTGGAATTCCTTGGTGGTGTGAGTGGTTAAAGTGCTTCTTGCTAACCCAAAATATTGAAGTCCAAGTGTTCCTAGAGGCACCTCAGAAGAAAGACCTGGCAATTTACTTCTGAAACATCAGCCTTTGAAGTATGAGTGGAGCACAGTTCTATGTGGACACAAGGGGGGATTGCCATGAGTTAGAATTGAATTAGTGACAAATGGCTCTACCTTCTCCTCTTGGCATCTCTAGATTCAGTTTGCCACTCAGAGCATAATTAACTACCAGGTGGTTGAGCATCATGAAAATTTGCACAAATTTCCTTTGTTTTGTTAAAGGCTCATAGCCCATCCTGGGCTGTAAAAACCAGACTTGCATACAACACAGTCCTTTCAACAAGGTGGGAACTGCTGGTCGTAGGCACACACCTAACTGACATTTTGCAAGTAATATCCTCCTGTTAAATGACTTGCTTCCTTTATGCAAACACTGTACACTGTCATTTCTAACTTTTCTTTCTCATACTGCCCTGAATCTCACCCTCACACAATATAAGCTATTTCAGTTGCCTAAACCTCTGAAAAATTAGCAATATAGCTCATTAAAATTATTTAAAGTCTTATTATTTTATGACAAAATTTCTTTTTTATGAGCATGTCACATAATATTCTTGATACCCATTATGAAACCTGGCTCCAGATAAACAACTTGTTATGACTTAATAACCAAGAGAGAAAAATCAAGTTGCAAAACTCAGCAGACTAATGATCCAATATTAGGTACTTTATTATTAAAAGGGCTTCCACCATTTTGTTCTCTAACAGTTTCCAGTTATTTGTACATGCAAATAATTATGTCTGTGGCTGATTATGCTGACACACATCTGGAACCCATAAAATAAAGGGCGAAAGATGATTTGTTCTTGAAAGTGGCTTAATTCACATTAAATCTTGGGCCTACAAATAATTATGTTTGCAAAGTTTACATTTGTCTGTGCAAAGAAGCTGCCATTTTAGCTTACTAAAAATTAGCAAATATCTAGCACTCAAAGATAGTGATCACTATGGCCTTGTTAAAGGTTGTAAGAAACCAAACCAAATAACATAAAACACAATCTGGAATCTGGTTGTATGGTAATCAACTTCTCTCTACAACTTCCTACTAGAAAACAGACTCAAAATTTTTACATTTTATGACTAGTTTATTCAATTGTTGTCTTGACACTTCTAAATTTACTTTTTTTTTTTGTCTAATCTTGGTCATATTTTATATATGTGGTGTGAACTCTGAGGATACAAATTTCTAGTACTAATATGCAATAGGTTTTATCTCAATTTATTAAATTATGCTAAGGGACTCAAATAATTAAGTTACTTTGGAAAGATTTTCTAAAAATGGTTAATTTTTTCAAGTGAATAAAACACACAGAATGCACAAACCCCTTACTTACATAGCAATTTTTCCTTGAAGATCAGCGTGATACTTAATAAACATCTCTGGTGTCTGTGAAATATGAAAACTAGTTACTCTATATTTCTCATAGTGTCAAAGTGAGATTTCAGTGAGATACTACATTTGAGAGTGATTACCAGATAAAATAAAATTCATTGCCATGGAATTGGTCCCGACTTACAGTGACCCTACAAAAGCGAATAAAATCGCCCCATAGAGTTTTTAAGGCTATATTATTTATGGAAAAAGACTGCGACATCTATCTCTTATGGAGTTAGTTTTGATTTCCAACTGTTTATCTTTCCATTAGCACCCAGTGCTTAACCACTGTGCCACCAGTACTCCTTTGTGAGCATGATTCTACTAATTCTACATATAAATGTAAAATGCAGTTGTATTTGCTAACTAATAATTGTGTCATGTTTTTGATGTTGTTAAGTGTTGTCGAGTTGGTTCTGATTCAGAGACCCTATGTACAACAGAATGAGACGCTGCTTGGTCCTGTATCATTCTTATAGTTGTTGGTGGTGTGTTTGAATTCATTGTTGCTGCCACTCTGTCGATTCATTTCTTAGAAGTTCTTTCTCTTTTTCACTGATCCTCCACTTTGCCAAGCACAATGTCCTTCTCCAGGGATCGGGCCTTCCTGACAGCATATACAAAGGACTTCTTCCAACAATTTGGTGGAACAGTTCTAGCTGTAAATAGAATAGCCATGAGTTGGAATTTACTTGATGGAAACTAACAAGGTAATCAGTCCTGGTGTGGTGCTGTAGAACAAGCTGTGGGTTAATGTGCCAGACTGCAAAGCAGTTTAAACTGCAAGGTTTGTGGTTCAGACTCACCAGCTGCTCCTCAGAAACCCTACACAGGGTTACTATGGGTCAAAATTGACTAGATGGCACTTAACAACAACAATGACAAACCCAATTTTTGGAGGGTTGTCACTTCAGGTTGCTCCTCATTCTGTTGGTCCTTTTGATTTTGGCAGCTATGACAATCTGTGTCAGTGTAGCACAATCATAACATTCTTTTACATAGAATGTGTTGTTGTTGTAAGTGCCATCAAGTTAGTTTCGACTCATAGCCACCCTGTATAGTGTGTCCAAGGAGTAGCTGGTAAGCTTGAAGCACCAACCTTACAGTTCAAACTGACTTGGTGGTCCAGTGCTTATCTTTCAGCGGCACATTTAATGTGCTTATGGCTGGTGCTATGGCTTGATTTACTAGACTGCAAAGTTGCTTTGAACAGCAAGGCCAGTGGTTGAAGCTCACCAGCTGCTCCTCAGAAACCCTATACAGGGTCGCTATGGGTGGGAACCAACTCAACTGCACTTAACAACAACAATGACCCCAAAATCCTTGCCAGTGCAGCTCTCCAGGCAGTCACTGGCAAACAGGTAAACTCAGTATTCAAAATGAAATTTATTTGCCATATGAATTTTAGAGAAATCATAAAAATAAAGGAGTAAAATATCATAGTCCCTTGACAGTTTTTTTCAGAGTTTCTCCTTCTCAGTTACTGATATCAATTAGACTCTAATTTCATAAAACTTCAGTTTCCAGATTTCCTGGTGAGCTTCTACTCATATATAACATCTGATCAGTTATAGTAGGTAGTTGCAGTATGCGGTGTCATTTTCCATATATACCGAGAAACTTCACTAAACTAGAAATTTCTGAACCTGATTGTTATCTTTAATTGTGTTCAATTGTTCTTAAAAACTACAGTAATATAGAGGTTGTGATTCAGTACAGCTGGATAGGGCCCAGAAATGTGTATATTTTTAAATATGTGAATCCAAAAGCAACATTAGACAGATCCCAAAAGAACCATTAAGTTTTCACTAAACACCCGTGAAAAGCCTATTGGGGATAGTTGAAATGACCTGAGAGTTCAGAGAGGAAAACGGTATGAGAATTTAAAGAAGAACTTTTTTCCATGAACTCCTTTCTCCCTACTTGCTTCAGATTGGCTGTAAAATAGATTCTTAGTGGCTATACTATAGACATAGTTATCCTGCCTCTTCCAGTCAAGTTTATTCAAATCAATGCTTATTGGAAGATATCTGAAGAGTTATATGTAGAATACAAAGACTGCCAGTCATAATTTTACTGGATGTCAGGGCGATTATCAGGAAAATAACATTGTTGTTTAGAAATGTTCATAGTCATCGTTCGCAGAGGTTGAATATGATCCTAGCAGAGAAACAACGGCAACAGAATGTGATTTGGAAATCAGGGGCCAAAAAAACATAAAGTTGGCTATTTCTGCTTTCTTTCAGGATCAAAGACTATGCTTCGTGGATAGCAAAATAACAAACAACTTGGCAAATAGTATTTGAAAAACTAGTAAAATTTTGATGTTACAGATTTGAATCAAATTTCTGATGCAAAGTAGTTACTCAAGTTTATCTTTATATATTACTTCTGAGTATATCTTAGACTATATCTTCATTTCTTTGAACTGTAGTTTTTTCACATGTGAAACTGGCATAATTGAACAATGCTCTTCAAACAACATCTTCCAAACAATGCAGAAATAAAAAGTATTTTAAATCCAACCTCCCCCCCCAAAAAAAAAATAAACAACAACAAAAATACAACTGGCAAAATTGGTATAAGGAAATAGTAAATATTAGACAAAGAATAAAATGTGTTAAAGTGCTTTATAAATATAATGAATAGTGGCTTTTATTACTGATTGCCATGAATATTGTACTTTAAAAATAGCACTGAGATGTATCTTACTGCCTTCCTCATCCAACGGTTTTTTTAAGTGAATATATGACCATTCATTGGTAGTATAGTGGGTTTCAAGCTGGGTTGCTGACTGCAAGGTCAACAGTTTGAATCTACCAGTCACTCCATGGAAGAAAGATGAGGTTTTCTGCTTCTGTAAAGATTTACAGCGTTGGAAATCAATACAGGGGTACCATGAATTGGAACCAACTCTATGGCATACAACCACTACCACCACATGATCATTCACAGATATTTGTTCAGCAGCCTTTCAACCTAAAACATTACTTGTTTTTGATTCAGTAATTTGAATAAAATCATAAATATAGAACTGGGTACCAAACCACCTTTTTTGTTTTTTGATTATTTTATTTTCAAGACCATCAAAATTCCTTGTAAGACTGAGTGTCTGCATTTTCTCTAAGGTAATTGTAGAAGTGGATTTGGGTTCCTTACCCAGGATGAGGACATTTTTGCAAAGCTATTTAAGATCTTGTTATGTGTACTTAAACCCTTTTGGGATTCATTTGTATAAAATTTAATTTATAAAATGAAGTTTATATTACTGTTGTAGATTTACTTTTTAAAAAATTATAGGATCCTTCCTATAATTAAAAATATTCATGGGAAAATTCATTATACTTTAATTCAACTTTTCCATGAATTTTTTGTAGCCCCCTCATATAAATATGGCAGTTTTAACAATATTAATACTGTGAGGAAAAAGCAGCTATATAATAGCTAAAATTATCATTGTTGACATTTCAATAACTTAATTTATGCATTTCTTAACATACATTATAATTTTAGATCAATGCCATCATATATTTATAAATTATTTAAAGGAAAAAATTTAGGACAATTTGTAATGGTTCATTCGGGCTGCTAACCTCACAGACAGCAGTTCGAAACTACCAGTTGCTCCATGAGAGAAAGATGAGGCTTTCTGCTCCCATAAAGATTTACAGCTTCTGGAAACCCTGTACAGGGTCACTATGAGTCGGAACTGACTCCACGGGCACATAACAACAACAACAACAACAACCGTAACTGGTGTAGTGCTGTAGAATCAACACTGGACAATGAACCACAAAGTCGGAAGTTCAAACCATTCCTCGGAAACCCTAAAGAGGGCCGCTAAGAGTCAGAACTGACTCATCCACTTAACAACAACAACATAGCTTAAAAAAGAAAACCAAACCAGATGTTTCGCGGAATCAATTCTTTTTGTGGAGTCCCGGTGTGGTGCTGTGGGTTAATACACTGGACTGCAAAGTCGGTTTGAACCACAAGGTTGGCGGTTCAAGATCACCATCCACTCCTTGGAAACCCTATACAGGGTCGCTATGGGTGGGAACCGACTTGATGGCACTAAACAGCAACAGCAACAGCAATGATGTATTACATTAGGCAAATTTCTTGCACAAGACCTCTTTAAAGTGTTGAACAGCAAAGCTGTTAGTTTGAGGACTAACGTGTACTGGATCCATTCTTAGGTGATTGCCAACGTTTGGAGCATGAGCAAAGGCAGTAAGACAACTATGATAACCACAGTTTCAAAATATGATCATTGCAATAAATGTGCATTGCTTATATGAAGTACCTGGAAAAGGTTCAACAAATGTTAGTAACTTTTCGTTTTTGTCAGAGTAGGATGCAAATGCTAATATTTAACTCTACTAGTTCCCTAAAGTATACTATTACCATGATTTCCTTTGTTGTTGTTTTTTTAGCTTTAGTAAAGCATAGAACTGTAGAACAGTGGCTCTGTAGGATAAGCACTGGACTGAGAATCGCAGTCAGTGAATCCTGCCCACCAATAGCTCCTTGGGAAAAAGTTGAGGCTTTCAGTTCCTGCAAAGATTACAACTTCAGAAACCTTACATAGGGTTGCTATGAGTCAGATCCAACTTAACAATAGTAAAAAAGTATGAAATAGTCCATACTTTATAGTTATCAAAAGTCATTTTGATTGGATAAAAAATGCTTATCATCCTTTTTCTTATTTTTTTATTGTGCATTGAGGGAGGGTTTATAGTATAGTATTACATTCAACAAATCATGTAATTTGCTTCATTGCAAAGGTTGCAATCTCCTCCATGTACCATCAATTAACAGTATTTACCTCTATTTCCTTTAACTATTGCACTCCTCCTTGTGTCTCCTGATACCTCTATCCTTCCTCTGCCAACCTCCCTCTTTTTGTATGCTGCCTTCCCCATCACCCATTCACCCATGTTAACGTGTGTGTACCCTCTACTCAGTGAATATTCCATAACCACCTCCTCCATCCCTTGTCCCAGTTAACTATTATAGAATTTTTTTTATCAAGAAAATCTTTTCTTAACTTTTTACAACAGTGGTCTCATGCAATATTTGTCCTTTTGTGTTTGACTAATTTCACTCAGCATAATGTTCTCCAGGTTCATCCATGTTGTTAGGTGTTTCTCAGATTCATTGTTATTCTTCAGTGTCGAGTAGTATCATTGTGTGTATGTACCAAAATTTGTTTAAACATTCTTCTGTTGATGGGCATTTAGGTTGTCTTCATCATTTTGTTATTGTGGAAAATGCTGCAGTAAACATTGGTGTGCATATATCTACTCTTGTTACAACTCTTATTTCTTGAAGATATATACCAAGTAGAGGGATTGAAGGTCATATGGTACTTTTATTTCTAACTTTTTGAGGAAGCACCTTACTGTTTTCCACAGTGGTTACAGACCCACCAGCAATGTAGGAGGGTCAGAGTCTCTCTACTCTTTCACCAGCATTTATTATTTGTTGTTATATTTTTAGCTTTGCTATTAGTTCAAATGCAGTAAAATGATATCTCATTGTTGTTTTGAGTTACATCTCTCTAATAGAGTTCTGGAGTCTTGGTATGGTGCTATGGGCTAATGCATCAGACTGCAAAAGTTGTTTGAACTACAAGGTTGGTGGTTCAAGCTCACCAGCTGTTCCTTGGAAACCCTCTACAGGGTCACTATGGGTCAGAATCGACTCAAGGGCACTTAACAACAACAATAATGGAGTTCTGGAGTCCTGGTGTGGTGCTATGGGTTAATGTGTTAGACTGCAAAGGTGGTTTGAACTGCAAGGTTGATGGTTCAAACTCACCAGCCGCACTCCTCGGAAACCATATACATGGCTGCTATGGGTTAGAACAAACTCTATGGAGCTTAACAACAATAACAATGGAGTTCTGGTCCTAACGTGGCACTGTAGGATCAGCACTAGACAGCTAAACACAAGGTTGGAACACGAAACCCACTAGCTGTTCCTTTGAAAACCATATAAAGGGACACTATGAGTCAGGCAACAACAATGGAGTTCTGGAGTGATGCTGTAGGATAGGACTAGACCACACGGTCAATTTGAGTTGAAAGGTAGCAATTCAAACTCACCAGTTGCTCCTTGGAAACCCTATACAAGGTTGCTATGAGTCAAAACTGATTCCACTTAACAAGAATAACAACAATGATTAATGATAGTGACTATTTCTTTATATGTTTATTGACTGCCTGACTGTCTTATTTGGTGACATTCCTGTTCATGTTCTCTGCCCATTTTTTTATTTGATTCCTTGTCTTCTTCTTGTTGAGGTATTGAAATATTCTACAAGGATGAATAAAAATGTATCTGCACTCTGGTTGTATTAAAACACCTGTCCATATACAAGGCTAATAACAACATTGAGCATGCACATACAAGGATTCTATTGAGTAGACTAGAGATAGTGGATAAAGGGGCAAATAATTTGTAAATCAGCCATAGTTCTGTGTATGAATAATCCATGATAGACTTAGGTTTCAAGAAGTTTATGCAAGGTGGGTACTGAAACAACTCATAGAATAGCATAAACAGAAGCATTTGGACATCTGCAAACAAAATTTGGACTGATACTCAATGGAAGATAAGTCTCTTTAACAAAAATCATTACTGGTGACAAGACATAGATTCATCACTACAAGCCTGAGCGTAAACAACAGAGTATGGAATGGAAACATCCTCAACTGGCATCCAAGAAAAATTTCAAAAGTCAACCATCAACGGGAAAATTGATGCTTACAGTTTTCTGAAATTCTCAAAGGCCAGTGCTGGAAAACTATCAAGAAAAAGGTTCAAAGCTTGTAAGTCCATCTTCTGCCCATAACTATTGGAATATCTAAAATGGGGCTACCATGTACCCAGTGAAGGAGGCTTCCTGTGGAACATCTGCATTACATAAGACTATAGGTGGAATCTTGAACAGCATCCAGAATCTTCAGAGGTGGGGAATTTTCACTTGAAAGGACAAGCAGACCAGCCTGGGTCAGCAAGAAGGACAGAAAATACTATTGAAACAAAGACCGGCAGGAAAAATATAAAACAATATAGGCAGACTGCCTGATTACTACAAGAACAGCAAGTTGCTCGCCCAGGAGACATCAAGGCAAGTGGTCGGGTCCCCTCAGAGCAAACCCCCTTCCAAGACTAAGACTCAATGGGAATACACGCTCTTATTGGTGACCACGTTCATTACCAATCAGGGGAAGTGAGGGTAAAACAGCAATGAAACTGAGAGCTAAGCCCTACAATGTTCAATAGACTCCTGTGAACCCAGGTGAAGATCTTGTTGGCCAGCAGTGTGGCAAGATCTGGGGACTCTTGGGCCTAGAGTCAGTGACATAGCCACAGAGGACTAGAGTGGAGAGTGAAGCATCCAGCTGATAAGAAGAGAGGGCATATGCACAAGAACACCCACACTTGCAG
>NW_006408576.1:8114050-8131542 GCF_000296735.1 Chrysochloris asiatica
CGAGGGTGTAAATCTTTACGGGAGTAGAAAGCCTCATCTTTCTCCCGTGGAGCGGCTGGTAGTTTCGAACTGCTGACCTTAAGGTTCGCAGCCCGAGTCGTACTAGGTGAGTTAAAATCTTTAGGTTAATAGTCAAGTGCAAACTACTTGCACAACTATCAGGGATAGGTTAGGACCTCTGGGTTCTGGGCCTCTTTTACTCTGGCTTCATATCCACCCCTTTGCCCTTGGTCTTCTTCTAATAAATAGGGATCAAGAAAGTAGAGAGGATCTATAGTCCAACAAGAATAGTAACACAGAAGAACAGCCTGGAGACAGAGATAAGGATATCAGGACTTGAAACCCTAATAGAAGCTGCTGGCTGCAGGCAGATGACACAGAAAATAGTGCTAAAGCTGACAACTGCAAAAGACACTCCGTTTCCAAGAAGCCTGCTCCCTTTTATTGAAATTGATGAACATTCAACATACCACTCCTCCTAATCAGTACAAACCCACTCTTGAATGAAGATACCACATACCTTTATAAGATAGTATACCCCAATCCCAAAGTGTCTTCTCCACTCGTGAAGACAGACATGCTTCTGTCTTTGAAGTGTACTTTTGCCCTGAATATCTATGCGCTCCAATCCTACCAAGTCTTCTCCATTCGGGAGACAGACCGGCTTCTCTCTCTGAAGAGTACCTTTGCTTTGCAGTAAAGAGTTTTAAGTGAATACTTGGAGTCCTGATGTGGCCCTGTGGGTTAATGCGCTAGACTGCAAGGCTGTTTGAACTGCGAGGTCGGCAGTTCAAGCTCACCAACTGCTCCTCGGAAACCCTATACAGGGTTTCTATGGGTCGGAATTGACTCCACAGCACATAACAACAACAATAAAAAAGTGAATACTTATTGTTTGTGTGTGTCTAAGAAGCAACGACTCAGTGGGACTAATTCTTTAGTGCCCCTAGAGTGAGCAGGACCAGGAAAAACGTGACAAAACCTGTTGTTGTTGTTAAATGCCAGTTGGTTTAAACTCATAGTGATTCTGTATAGGGTTTCTGGGAGTCTTGGTGTGACGCTGTGGGCTAATACGTTGGACCACAAGGTGAGTTTGAACCGCAGAATGAGTGGTTCAAGCTCACCAGCCACTCCTCAGTTGCTATGAATCAGAATCAACTTGAAAGCACTTAACAACAACATAGGATTTCTGAGGAGTGGCTGGTGAGCTTGAACCGTTGACCTTGCTCAAACCAACCTTGTAGTCCAGTGCTTATCCTATAGTGCCACACTTGCACATTTAATGAAATAAGGCATGGTCATATCCCCTGAATTACCCAATATCCCAGTGCAGACCTTCTCAGTTTATTTCTGGACTCAAGTTGGTTTGCCACTATAACCTAAGATATAATGTCTCAGCACATATTCAGAAATGTGCAATTAAAAATTCGTATTCAATATTTGGATTTAATGTTACTTTTGGTAAACAAAATTATACATGTGTATTTGTTTGTGTAAAAAGCTCTAATTGCTTAGGGGGTTACGCATTGGGCTGCTAAGCACAAGGTTAGTAGTTTAAATCCAATAACTGCTCTGTGGGAGAAAGATTAGTCTGTCGGCTCCCATGAAGATTTATAATCTTGCAAACCCTGTCGAGGATGGATTTGAGTGGGAATCAACTTGGTGGCATTGAATTTTATATTTTGGATATGTTTGTGTAGAGCACAAACTCCAAAAAAACCCCAAAAACTTTATATGTATATATATATATATATATTCATAACTATATAGACTCAATCATTCTTAAGAAATAAGGATTTACCAGAGTTTTCTGGGTACTCTGTGAGATTTTAGTTTATAAAAATGCTAATAGATTAAGATTATTATAATCAATTTTTAGATTTGATTTTAGAGAAGCATCATGAAATCTGAAACTACTGCTAGTAGACCAATCATTTGAGGTGAACATAAAATGTTACTTTCAGCTGCTTAAAAATAGAAATTGTGCTTTTTTTGGAGTCAGACAATAAGGAGCATTGAGTCAAGTACAAAACCAGATGGGAGTGTGCCAGTGTTAGAGAGCTTGTCTGCATTTTACCACAGCTGCATCAGCTGCAACAGCCTCACCTATGCAAAGTGCTGAGAAGGCCTGGGACTGAAACTGTGTAGAAAATAAATTTGCATGGAGAATAGTAACATTTTGATTACAATAGCACTAGAGAGAAATTGGAATCAAGCACAATGAGGGTCCAGATTGACTTCAATGGGCTCTTTCCATTTAGAGTGAAGTGTTTCCACCACTCTAAGAAGCTTCATAGTAATGAGCAGCACTTAAGCCTACCTGGTGTGTGTGAGATGTTGAATTCAAAATCAATTAGCCTTTCCTTCCCTTTGAATTGACAAGTCACTCAGTAGCTAGAGCTTGGATTTTGCGGCTCTGTACCCACCACTACAGGAAGGTAGAGGACACATAGAGCGATGATTTCTTACTCTTTAGAGACACGAAGAAGAAGGTAAGAGCTCCTTTAGCTAGCACAACATTCAGAACTTTTAGGTAAATAATGCCACTTCTCCTCCCCTGTTGTTGTTAGTGCCATCCAGTTGGTCCAACTCACCGTGACACTCCAGGGTTTCCGAGGAGCAGCTGGTGAGTTTGAACAACCAACCATGGGGTTCAAACTGGCCTTGGGGTCCTGTGCTTATCCTACAGTGCCACACCATCATAATTTAAATGAAACAATATATTTCCTAGAGTTAAAAAAAAAAAAAATTAATCAAAAGGAAGGTTTAATGTATTGGGGCCAGGACTCTCCTCTAGGCAAAAATATTTATCAAGAGATTAACACAGTGAGTTTGTTATATTCCCTGTATTGACTCACATGTGTCCTGTGGGCTCCAATGTAGAACATACCTTTACATTTGATTTGAACTACAAATTAAGAGATGTAGTTTTCAAAACAACCTTCTGAAGTGTTACTGTTCTTGCCTCCACTTATAGATGAAGTTACTAAAGCATGAAGAAGTTAACTAGTTAATGACATATTACAACTAGTGAATGACTAGGGAAGGAATTTAAACTCAGGATTTATGACTTTAAATTCTATGCACTTTCCATTACCACTCTTCCCTCTCTTGCTACCTTAAAAAAATTTTTTTTTCTATTTAATTTATGAAAATGAAGAGTAATTGCAAACAGATCTATAACCGTGGGCTTTTTAAGTGTGTTTTTCCTATGGTGATTGGTTATAGTTCATGGCTATTCTGTCCCTGTGGGGGTTTGATAGTTGGCAGAGAGTCCAGGCCAGAGTGAGCAGTAAGGCTTAACTACTGCTTGGTCAAGGAAAACCCCCTGAAGGAGGTGGGATTTTAATTAATAGGTTTTGTAATACAAGCAATTTTTATAGACCAAGCTCCTTTGTTGTCAGGAAAATGCAGCACACAAAACTTTTTGCCATACAGTGTGGTTGGACATGTGGTGGCCTGTACTGCCATTTGGTGAGTGGCCAGCCTCTGGCTTATACAGTGTGGTGGATGGCAGAATACCCTGTTGCCAGGTACCATCCATCACTGATGCCCCTTGCCACTCTTCTGCACTCGCCCTCACACCCCCTAGTACTTATATTCTTGTGTTCTTTTCTTTTGTGTGTGTGCCATTAACAATCAGCTGTCACAATTTTCTTAAAACTAAGAGTTTAACTTTATGTAATGTCCTACAATCAGCTCAGCTGTCATCTGAGAGAAGTCATGTGGCTAGAATAGAAGGGGAAGGATCAAAGAAACAGCACAAAGGGGAAAATAAATAGTTTTACAAATAAATATTTACAAATTCAGTAAATGCAGGGAAACAATCTCTTCATAATATAAAACCTAACTGCTTATTGTCTGTTAATTCTGAGTCCTAGTTTGATGCTATGGGATAAACACTGGACTGCTAACCACAAGGTCCGTGGTTCAAACCCACCAATGGCTTCTTGGAAACTCTATAGAGGACTGCTATAAGTCAGAACCGACTCAATGGCAAAAACAGCAAACAACAAATGTTGAAAAATGTTTTGCTTTTACATTTTCCTTTTTTTTTTTTTCAGGAATTACCCTGCATGGGCAAATTAGTCACCATTTTTGGAAATCAAATAGACTTTCCTGGATATACAGGTGGCTCCTTAGCTGATTTATGTAAAATGGGACCACAGCAGAGAAATGCCTGTGTTTGCAGGTATTGTGCCATTTGTAGTTCATCCTCAAGTTTAGAGATAATTCTCTCATTGTTGTTGCAACCCTATATAGAGGTTCCTACATACGGCTGGTGGGGTCTAATGAGCGACCTTGTGGTTAACACTCACAAGGTTTATAATACGAGGAAGCAAGATGAAGTGGTGGTGGTGGTTATGTGCCGTGGAGTTGGTTCTGACTCATAGCAACCATGTACAGGGTTTCTGAGGCTGTAAATCTTTGTGGAAGCAGAAAGCTTCTTCTTTCTCCTGCGGAACAGCTGGTAGTTTCAAACTACTGATCTTAAGGTTCGCAGGCCGATTCATAACTACTACACTACCAGAGCTCCTTAATGAAATAGGAATTCTTTTTTTCATATAGGCAAATATTAAATTAATTTCTCTCCAACTGTTACTTGGAGTCCTGTGTGGCGCTGTGGGTTAATGCGCCAGACTGCAAGGCTGTTTGAACTTCAAGGTCGGCAGTTCAAGCTCACCAGCTACTCCTTGGAAATCCTATGCAGGGTCACTATGGGTCGGAATCAACTCGATGTCACTTAACAACAACAACTGTTATTTACTGGTTTTCCCTTAACTCCCTAATTCAGAACTACTGACCCATGTTTTCTATTATTTCTTTTCTTTTGGTGACAGTAGGTTCCCTTTGTTGGTCTGTTTCTAGTTTCTGGAGATGCTGTGTTAATGTGTTAATTTTGCTTCTTTCTTCTCTTTGGATGTGCACATTTATCGCAATAAATTGTCTTCTCAGCACCGCTTTTGCGGTGTCCCAAAGATTTTGGTATTTTATGTTTTTGTTCTCATTTGTTTCCAGGAACTTTTTGAATTCATGTTTAAGTTCTTCTATTATCCAGTCGCTCTTCAGCAGGGTGTTACTAAATTTCCATTTAGGAAATTTTATTTCCTTGGTCTTCTTATTGTTGATTTCTAATTTTATGGAATTGTGGACTGAAAAGATACTTTGTAGTATTTTGATGTTTGTAAATTTATGACGGCTTTCTTTGTGACCTAACACATGGTGAATTCAGGAGAGTGTTCCATGTGTACTGGAAAAGAATGTATATTGTGCTGATGTTGGGTTGAGTGCTCTGTACATGTCTATGAGGTCAAGTTGTTTGTGCTGTTTAGTTCCTCTGTAGCTTTGTCGAGTTTCTTACTGGTTGTTGTATCACTTTTTGAAAGTGGCATATTAAAATATCACTATAATTGTAGATTTATCTATTTCTTTCTTCAATTCTAGTAGGGTTTGCCTTATACATCTTTGTGCTCTTTCATTTGGAATGTAGATGTTAATTATGGTTATGTCATCATGCTCAATTGACCCTTTAATTATGAGATATTGTCCTTCTTTATGTCTTATGGTGGTTTTTGCTTTAAAGTTGATTTTATCAGAGATTAGTATTACCACTCCTGCTTATTTTTATGGCTGTTTGCTTGGTATAATTTTTCTATCCTTTAACTTTTAGATTGTTTTTGTCTTTGTGTGTAAGGTGTGTCTCTTGCAGGCTGCATATTGAAGGGTCTTGTTTTTCTTATCCATTCAGGCACTCTCTGTCTCTTCAATGGTGCATTTAATCCATTGATATTCAGTATGATTATCAATAGGTATGGATTAACTGCTGTCATTATGTTAATTTTTGTGTGGTGCTATTTGTTCCTTTGTTCTGAATGCCTTCTTGTGCTGAGTTCATGTTTTTGTGCTTTTTCTTGTCATATTCTTTTTAGTTTTCATGTTTACTTGTTATGCTTGGATCTTCATTTTCATGGTAAGTTGTGAAGTATTAATTTATTAGAGGGTTACCCTATAGTCTATTAAAATTTCCCTGCATTTAAGACAGTCTATTTTATCCTACTATCTACTTGACCTGCTCACCACCTGGATCTCTGTTCCTATAGTTTTCCCTTCTTTGACATTGTTAACATTTTTATCTTTGGTTGGTCTCACAGGTCCTCTGAATTCATTGCTGTAATTTTGTTCTGCTCTGAACTCTGCTATTTATCAACCAAGTTCCAGGTGGTGTTTGTACATCTGTCAATCTCTGGTTGTTGTCTGTTCTTGCTGGTTTTCATTCCAAAGAACTTCCTTTAGGATGTTTTGAAGCTCAGGATTGGCTTTTAAAAAATCTCTTATCTTCTGTTTACCCTGAAATGTTTTGATTGCACTATTGTATTTGATTGACAGTTTTGCTGGATAGATAATTCTTGGTTGGCAGGGTTTTTTTCTTTTAGAATTTTATATGAGTCTCCCGATTGCCTTCTTGCCTGCATGGTTTCTGCTGAGACGTCAGAGCTTAATCTGATTTGCTTGCCTTTGTAGGTAACACTTCTCTTTTCCCTGGCTGCTTTTAGGATTCTTTCCTTGTTTTTGATTTTAGAAAGCTTGATTATGATATGTCTTGGTGATTTTCTTTTGGGGGTCTATCCTTCCTGGGGTTTGTTCAGCTTCTTAAATGTTTATCTTCTCATCCTTCAAGATGTTATGGAAATTTTTCTTCCAGAAGCTCTTCAACTATCTATCTCTTCTGTGGACTTCTATGATTCTTCCTGTTCTGGAATGCCAATGATTCCTAAGTTCGTCCCATTCATGTTAGCCAGCATGCATCTTAGACTCTATTCAGATTTTTAATAGTTTTTTTCTGCTTGCTCTTCTATCTTAGCATTATTGCCTTCCAGCTTGCTGGTTCTAGCTTCCATTGCTTCCATTCTACTTCTATGCCCTTTCAGTATATTGTCCATTTCTGATATTTTATTACTAATCATCAGGACTTCTTTTTTCAGGTTTTGGATTGTTTCCAATACTGTATCTATCTTGTTTGATTGTTCCTGTAGCACTTTCCTGACTTTCTCCTTATTTTCCTCTTTTCCTTTTCGGAGCATTTCAATTTATTTCCATATAATTTTTCTGAATTCCTTCTCAGGCAGATTTAGAGCCTGCTCTTCTACTGGAAAGTCTGTGTCTGCTTCCAGCTCATTTGTGTCAGTTACTTTTTTCTGTTTTTGGACATGTGCTGATATCTTTAATTGTGTTTTCTTGGACACTTTCAACAGTTATATGAATTTTTAATGCTTAAGTAGATGTATGATGCTTTGTTGTTAAGCTTGCTGAGCATCTCCTGGTGGATATGATCTGGAGATAGGCTTCCCTTTTCATATGTAATGCCTAGCAACTGGTTTTGCCTCTTGTCCAGATGGTGGGGTATTATAGGGTATGCTTGTAGCTTGGTTATATGAACAGAGTTGCTGTCTCTTCTTGGGTAAGGTAGGAGGAGAAAGCTCCCACCCCTAGGAGAAGAGTGAAACCAAAAGGACCAAAGATAGAAACAATATAAAAGCAGAGACAGAAACCACCAATCAAACACAAAACTAAAATTGTGATTGGCTGTCCAGTGACCTTTGCTGTGCTGGCAGGGATAAAGGGTCTCACCCAGGTCAACTTTGGGCATGGGTCCCAGAGTCAGACATCATAAGAAGAAACCTGCAGATTTCCTCTCTATGCCATAGGAAAACTGTGAATACAATGCCTCACCCTTTTGGGGATATGTTCCCACCCTCCTGAAGGCATCTGGGCTGGGTAGTGAGGGCGCAGTCAGAGTGAAGAGGAAATATACGTGAAAGATGAAAAGTGAAAGATGTGCAGCTCCATGGCTTCTAGTGCTGGGTCACTGCCTCCAACTGGCAGAGTTCCAGGTCTGTAGCAGAAGAGAGAGACCCATATTTTCTAGTAAAGTTCAAGATGAAACAGAGTAGTGGACAGACCACCTCTGAACATGGGCAGAAATTGTCAAAAGGAAGTTTCCACACACCGCCTGTGGTTCTTGGTCAGTCTCCACATATTCATTCTCCTAACCACAGTATTCATTTACAAATTTAAATTTTTAAATGGCAGAAAAGACAACTTTTAGAGATTATGTTCTTTAGTCACAATGCTGCCTTTCATGAAGTTGGTTTCTTGATGTCACTGAATTGTATCTATAATTTTCATTTTCATAACACTTTCTCATAAATATTCAATGTTTTTAGAAGGGCTATTTCATTTTTGGAGTCCTGGTGTGGTGCTGTAGGTTAATGCCCTGGACTGTAAAGTCAGTTTGAACCTCATGGTTGGAGGTTCAAGCTCGCCACCTGTTCCTGGGAAACCCTATACAGAGTCACTGTGGGTCAGAACTGACTCGACAACACTCAACAACAACAATTTCATTTTTATTTTCTAATGTAATCATGTAAGGAGAATAGGGAATTTTGCCTGAAATTTATAAAAGAACAGTTCAGTATTTTTACAGTAAAGTTAACCAGCAAACCCCAATCTTGGAGAAAGGAAAAAGAAAACTTGGGAATGGAAATCTTTGCTTCAGTGCTTTAAGTTGTTCACAGAATTTACACCCTTATTTTCTCTTTTTGATTTTCATAACCTTGTTCAATTCATGTAGCAGGCAATATTGTCTCTGTGCTTCAGGTGAGGTATTAGAGAGTCATTAGAGTTTAAAAGACACACAAAGAGCTAGTGACAAATGCAGGATTAGAACTTCATGCCTCCTGATACCTGTTTGGTTCTGGTAGCATAGTGATTACCAGTCGAATTCAAGGTCAGAAGTTTGAA
The DNA here is from genome assembly GCF_000296735.1 of Chrysochloris asiatica. Taxonomy (NCBI): domain Eukaryota; kingdom Metazoa; phylum Chordata; class Mammalia; order Afrosoricida; family Chrysochloridae; genus Chrysochloris; species Chrysochloris asiatica. The sequence continues at coordinate 8,122,853 of NW_006408576.1, forward strand.
ACTACCAGCCCGTCTGCAGGAGAAAGATGAGATTTTCTGCTCCTGTAAAGATTTACAGTCTTGGGGTCATTATGAGTCAGAACCAACTCCACGGCACACCACTACCACCCTGGTTCTCGGGGAGTGTGGTGTCTCCATATGATAACCAAGAGGTCTGTGGTTGGAGCCTGTCAGTTGCTGCATGGGAGAAAATAAGGCTTTCTGCTCCCACAAAGATTTAAAGTCTAGGAAACTATAAGTTGGAGCCAACTCCATGACACTTAACAACAACAACCCTGCATGTGGCACACAAATCTCATGGAGTCAGATCAGGATTGCCATCTTGACCATTTAGAACTGCATGACTTTGACAGGACCTTTCATATCCAAGAGACTCCAAATGACCACGGGTACACTTGCCTCCTATGATTGCGGGTAATAAAGGAAATAATGCAAAGTGCTTAACACAAGCTTAGTAAGAAGGAGCTATTCAGTGGCTTGAAACTATTGTGAATGTTGTGAGGGTGTCCTTGTTCTACTATACCCAGAAATAATATAATCAGTTTATATCTGAATTGTTCACTAAGGAATTACTAATTTAAACATGGCTTGGGTTTTCTCAGAGTTTGTGTACTCTCTGGATTCCTTCTGCTACAGACTGCCACTAGCTTGATTCTGTGCCATGCTAGCTCTCTTCCTCAGGCTGGGGTTTTCTGTTTTATTGCTAGAGATACTAGAGAGTTCTCATCTTTTTACATTAGATGCTCAACTTCAGGAGAGTTACAGTATGAGGGAAATACCATATGATATGACATCTTTATTATGTTTTCTGCTCATAACACTGTCTCCCTGTTGACTCTTCAGAAATGTCTGCCTGCCTTTCCTTCCCCATCCTCACTAACCTTAAATCCCCTTTCTCTTTCCCTTCAATTCAGCTGACAGACCTCTGCCCTTCCTTTTAGTTCAGAACTTAAAGTCAAAGGCAGGTATTTAAAACCAAAGATAAAAAGTAAATCCTAGGAATCTAAACAATCTTCTTTTATACAAAATGCATCTCAAGATTTCTTTTCTGATCTTCTTATTTCTGTAAACTCTTCAAACTGCTCCAGATTTCTATCTTAGGTGATGAAGTGAGCACTTAGGCAGGGCTGTGGATAAAGTGCTTCCTCTTTGATCTGAACTCTTCACTTTAGGCATACTATGTCTCATCCAGAAAGGTGTCTGCCCTGCTCACTCTGTTTGCACTCAACCTGTTCCATCACATCCTTTGATCTTGTTGGTGTTTGGTCTCTTGGTATCAGCTCACTTTGGCTTGGATGTGTTGTAGGAATTCATTCATAATTTAGCCCAATTTGGTTACAAAAACTGAACCTCAGCCCCTTTTCCCACATCTCTTGACTCCAGCCCTTACCTTGAGGACTGGCTAGTCACATGTTGGCCCTACAGGGCTGAGTGTAGACGAAATTCAGACATCTCTCATTTCTACTATAAGTCAGTAGTATTCTTTGTTTTTGTTAAGTGCCATTGAGTTGGTTCCAAATCATAGTGACCCTAATGTCTAGGGTTTCCAAGGAGCAGATGGTGGATTTAAACTGCTGACCTTGTGATTCAAACTGACCTTGTGGTCTAGTGTATTATTCTGCAGCACCACACCAGAACTTTGGTAGTGTTCTTTGTTGTTATTGTTGTTATGTGCTGTGGAGTCGGTTCCGACTCATAGTGACCCTGTACAGGGTTTCCAAGGCTGTAAATTTTTATAGGAGCAGAAAGCCTCATCTTCCTCCTGAGGTGCAGCTGGTAGTTTCAAACTGCTGACCTTGTAGTTCGCAGCCTGATTCGTAACCACTACGCTACCAGAGCCCCTATCGTGTTCTAGCTCCTCCTACATCTGTTTCCTGTGGGTGAAGAGGCCTGGTTTGTGTATTTGTTTTGTGCTCACTCAGTCTGGCATACTCCTAATTCCATTGCTTTCTCCACAGTATGCATGAGGCTTTCTAGAGTCTCTTTTTAGTGGTGGGAATGATAAGTTTGTTATTGTTGTTGTTAAGTGCCATTGAGTCAGTTCCAACTCATAGTATATAGGGTTTCTGTGGCTCTTAATCTTTATGAGAACAGAAATCCTCATTTTTCTCCTGAAGAGCAGCTGGTGGATTTGAACCACTGACCTTGCAGTTAACAGTCAAATATGTAACCCACTATGCCACCAGAGCTCCTGTGGTAAGTTTTGTGTGGGCTAAATAGAACACAATGTTAAGACTATGGACACTTCTATTGCATAGCATTTGGGTAGAAGGGTACAAAAATGTATAGTAGGAATGGGCTACGGCAAAAAACATGCTATTTGGAGACCCAACAGCTGTGTTCTTTTCCCAAGTTACTAGCAGACCTGACCATGGGCAAGTTAAATCGTCTAGTCTTTTATATAATGGAAGATAAGAATTGCTTAACAATATTGTTATGAGAATTTAGACTATAACTACCACCTTATTGTTGTCAAGTGCCATTGAGTCAATTTCAACTCATAGCAACCCTGCATAGGGTTTCCAAGGAGCAACTGATGGGATAAGCAGTCCAGAGTTATCTTACAGTGGCACACCAGAATTCACTATGTGTTAGGTATACTTAATAAATATTTCCTTCATCTCTCTCTCACCCAAAGTGATTTTTGTGACGAAAAAATGAAATAATTCATGTGAAAGAATTTTTTAAGCACCATGAAGTACTGTATACATTTTCATAATTACTATTTTTAACTGTATAATCAGAATAGTTGAGTCATTTAATGTGGCCCAAACTGTCCATATTGAGAAAGGCAACACTTTGCACAATTCCACAATGCATGGGGAAGACTAGCAGAGCAAGGCATCTGTTAGAAAGCATACATTTCAATGTTCAGTATGCTTTTTGGGAGTAGTGTAAAATGTTGAATTAAGCATTTACTGACCCAAGGAATGGAGCAATGACACCTTTTATAATCAGCACCTCTAGTTCCAATTTTGTCTGCATTCAATACAGTTAGTGGACTCTGTTATAGAGCTTGGAGAAAGCACAAAGAAAAATGATATGAACATAGAAGACGGTATATTTATAGATGTCCATTTCCATTTGAAGAGGGGAAGAAAGGTAAGTGTAGAAATAGAAATTTAGATAGCACACACATGTGAAATCTGATAATAGCCAGTTTCCCCTGATACCCTGCCAATACCATCCATGATTTGTGAGCTGCTTTCATGGTGTGGCTGTGAGCACTCAGTCAAATGACACAGAGCGACAATCCTCTTCTTCCCAAAGCAGTTTTCATGCTCTGGCTCCCTCAGTGCTTTTGAAGCCATCTGTCTGTACTGGTGGAATGCTAACATCTGTCCCTCATTCACCTTCCACATGAGCCATGTAGCTGGAGCAACTAAAAGCATAGTGAACACGTTAGAGACAGGGTGGTGGTTTGACAATTAGTACTTTAGATATATGAGGGTGGATGATGTACAAGCTCTTATTGCATCAGAGGCACTAATTATTTTATTTTCCAATTAGATGCTTGTAAAAATCCATTTTCTATTCTAATTTTTATTTCATGCATTTTGTCATAAATTGGAGGAAATGGGTAGTGGAACCAGAAGAGACTACCTGATTAAATTGATCAAATCTTTCATGAAATGAAAGGTATTCCCTGTTCACTCTGAAAAAAGAGAGGGGAGGATACTTTAACAATCAGACTTAAGATTTGTTTAGGCCTTTAAAATGGTAGCAATAGGAACACTTTTACCAATCTATATATTTCATTATTTATAAAGATTATGTGGATAATTTATTACCAATGATAATTTCTTATAAATCTATTATACTCTGATGAATTTCTACTGCAAAGTGATATTGGGAGAATCTGCCTAAAATGTGTCATCAAAATTATTTAGCAAACTATTAGATTCTCAGGGTGAAGACAATTTAGAAAATCTATAATAATGATTTTATTAATATATTTATTTCTTTGAACTATGCTTTTTCTGATTCTTAACATTTAAAAACACTATTATTTTCTTGGAAAGTTATGTGAACAGGTAACATATATAACTATGTGGTTGGTGACTATTAAGTAACCCTCCCCTTCCCATTGCTTTGAGCCAATTCTGACTCTTAGTGACTGGATAGGGCAGACTAGAACAACTCCATATGTTTTTCAAGACTGGAACAGGCATGCAGTTTTCACTTACATAATACAATAATGAAATGGTACATACTTAGTAATGGAATGTTCATATCAACTTTTAACTACTACAGAAATTGTTGAATTTTCTTCAGATGAATGTCAACTGATCAAAATAACAACCACATTTACAACTATAAATTTGGAAGCTGCCAGGTAATCATTAAAATCTGCTTCAGTAGTATGAAAACATCCGGGCACTTCTCCCTAGCCCCTCCTCATGCTTTGATTCAAGGGAATAATTCAAAATTCAGTTTTATTTCAGCAGATGTACTCCTAAAACTGTTTCTTACAATTGTTCCCTCTTGAAAACTTTTGTTTAAACAACACATCATTGAAACATCAACTTCAAATTATATTGTGGTCCAGTGCTTATCCTTCAGTGTGTGTGTTTGTGTGTATTGCATAAGATAGTATAATTATAATAAAAAGGCTTATCAACTAGAAGCATTGGAGAAGATAGGTTGTCAGGTTCTCAAGGTCAAGGTTAACATTTTCATCATTTTTATATCCCCAAGATTTTGTTCAATGTCTTTCCAATAATATGCATTTGATGAGATGGATGAATAGGGGAGGGAGGGAAGTAAGGAGGGAGGAAGGGAGTAAGTGAATGAATGAGTCAATGAATGAAGTGTCAGAACCATAAACAAGCTCATAAAGAACTAGTGGGGACACAGACTGCATGCAAGAGTTTCCTGGCATAAAAAGTATTTATTTAAAGTTGGAAGCTTGTTAATATTTTGTAGGGAGCTTTTTACCTTAGACAGTTCCCACATGGTGGTACACCATCGAGTTGATTCCAACTCATAGCTACTCTGTATAGGGTTTCCAAGGCAGTAAATCTTTACAGGAGCAGAATGCCTTCTCTTTCTCCTTCGGAGTGGTTGGCAGATTCGAATTGCCAACCTTGTGGTTAGCAGCCCAACCCATAACTACTATGCTACCAGGGTTCCTTGATGCTGACATAGGGAACTGAAAACAACATCTTACCCATGAGTTGTGTGAAAATGTCTCCCAAATATGTTATCTGTAATATAAAGCGAGAAAACAAAGGGACAATAAATAGGTGTTTTTGAACATATACCCTCTCATATTTTCAGACTCATCCATTCTCAATACGTTAATGCTGAGGGCTCTGGCTTTTGAGACTGGCAGGGTGGAAGCAGGAAATTCCTAAGGGAGAACATAACAAAAACAAGAGATGTCCTGGTACAGTTGAGTGGAGTTTACTCCTTTAAAATTGTGCAAAATTCTTGAAAAAGAATTTGGGATAAGAAAAAATCATCTTGTCCTGAATTTTCATCTGCATCTACTGTTTTCTCCCTTTAAAAACAAAAATAAACAAATATTACATATAAGCAACAGAATAACTGAGGTACCAGTTTTACATTCTTGGTTAAAATTGGCTAAATTGACCAGGCCCAGTACAAGCAGTCTTTTTACTCAAAGAGTTGAGAATCTAGTATAGAGTATTTGTCAGCTCATCCTCAGAAATGACCCCTTATCCTCCAGTACTGATGCCTCATTCTTCTTCAGATAGTCCAGCTTCTAAGATTATTTGCTCAGCATACAGACTAGATAAATATGGTGAAAGGATGGAAGCATATCACACATTTTATTGATTTTAAACCATGCTGCAGCCACTTGTTCTGTTTGACCAACCAACTGCCTCTTGATATATGTACAGTGTCTACATGAGGGCAGTTAAGTGTTCTGGAATCCCTATTCTTAACCATGTTACTCATAATTTGTTATGATCCATAGAGTTCAATGTTTTTTCAGCCAATAAAACCCAGGTAAACATTTTTCTGACATTCTCATTTTTCAGGTAAGATCCATCTGATATTAGAAGCGCTATCCCTTGTTCCATTCCATGTCCTCTTCTGAATCAGAGTTGAATTTCTGGCAGTCCCTGTCAGTGTACTGATGAAACTATTAAAAAAAATTATCCTGCTCTGTAAACCTTGCAATTCACAAAATAAGTTTAAAAATTTATCTTTATTTTAAATTGCTATATTATTATAATATTTTATTTGGATGAACTATCTTCTTGATTATTATTTGTGAATGTTTTTCTTAGCATTCTTTTCATTTTGTGCTTAGGTGTTTCCATCTTAAAAGTCTTATTTTCTGTTTCTCTCTCTTACCTGTCTTTTTGTTTCTCATTGTTTGCTTACTGCTACCTCTCTTGGAGTCCTGGTGTGGCACTGTGGGATAAGCACTGGATGACTAATCACAGAATTGATGGCTCAAACCCACCAGCCACTCTTCAAAAACTCTGTATGGTATCACTCACTGTCAGTTGGACCGATTCAATGGAACTTAATAACAACGTCTTCCAAGAAATAATGTGATTTCTTCAGTCTTAGATTTGAATTAATAATTAAATTGGTGACTTCACACTCTTATTCAAAGCAATTCATTAAGCCAGTGGGTCCCTTGTTTCAGAACTTTGTTTTTTTTTTTTTTCCCTTTCACATTTCAAGTACAAATTTTATTTACAAATTACAATTATGGTCAGTATTTGTAGTTTTATTTCATTTCCTTTCAGGGTAGAGAAGCTCCACACCAAGACTCAATATAAAATATAGACTTTGGTTCTGGTCTTTTACTTCATGTTGGGCCATTTTAGCACTTGTCACTGTCAATTTGTTGTGCTGTGGTGGCTTGTGTATTGCTGTGATGCTGGAAGGTATTTCACCAGTATTTTAAATATCAGCAGGGTCACCCAGGGTGGAAAGGTTTCAGCTGAGTTTCTAGACTAAAACAGACTAAGAACAAGGAGAGGTGGACTACTTCGGAATGTTTCATCATTGAAAATCTTATGATCAGCAGCAGAACATTGTTAGATATAGCATTAGAAGATGAAAACATGAATAACACCAGAATATTATCAGATGTAGAGCCAGAAGATAAGCCTCTCAGGTTCTAAGGTACTTAAAATATGACTGAGAAAGGCCTGACTTCTCAAAGTACAGTTGATCTTGATGATGTGAATGAAGAAAGTTTTCAGGACCTTCATTTGCTGCTGGAGCAAAATGCAAAAAAAGGATAAATAGCTTCAAATATCCATTAATAGTCAGAACATGGAATTTATAAAGTATCAGTCTAAGACATTTGATGTTGTTGAAAAGGAAATTGAATGCATAAAAATCTATATATTAGCAATTAGTGAGTTGAAATGGACTGGTATTGACTATTTTGAACCTGACAATCATATGGTCTATTATGTTGGAGAGACATATTCAAGAGGAATGATGTAGCATTTATCATCAAAACAAAAGCAAACATTTTAAGATATATCTTGAAGTACAATGCTGTCTGTGATAGGATAGTACCCACATGACTACAAGGAAAATAAGTAGCTAAAAATTATCATTACTAAAATTATGGATCAACCACCTAGCCAGTTATGATAAAACTAAAGGATTCTATCAATTTCTTTCAGTCTGAAATTGATTAAACATGCAAGTAAGATGTATTGATAATTACTGGTGGTTGGAATGTAAAGATTGGAAACAAAAAGGTTCAGTAGTTAGAAAATATGGTATTGGTAACATAAGTGATGCTGGAGATGGAAGTTAGAATTTTGCAAGACTAATGACTTCATTGCAAATACATTTTTAAACAACATAAAAGATGACAATACACATAGACCTCATAAGATGGAATATGGAGAAATCAAATTGACTACATCTGTAGGAAGAGATGATGGAAAAATATGAATATCATAGGCAAAAACAAAACCAGGGACCGACTGTGGAGGAGATCAACTATGCACATATGTGAGTTCAGACTGAAACTAAAGAAAATTAAATCAAGTCCATGAGACTAAAGCTACCTGAATTTAAAGACCACATCAATAACAGATTTGATGCATTAGACATTAATGATTAAAGACCAGAAGATGACATCAACAACATTATACAGGAAGAAAGCAAAAAGTCATTAAAAAGAAAGAAAGAAAAGACCACATGGATGTCAGAAGAGACTCTGAAACTTTCTTTCACATTAAAACAAATGGAAGAACTGATGAAGTAAAAAATCTGGACAGAAAATTTCAAAGGGTCACTCAAAAAGACAAAGTCAAGTATGATAATGGAATGTGCAAAGACCTGGAGTTAGAAAACCGAATGGGAAGAACACAAAAATAATTTGTCAAGCTGAAAGAACAGAAGAAAAAAATTCAAGCTTTGACTTGTTATATTGAAGAAATCCATGGACAAAATATTGAATGATACAGAAAACATCAAAAGAAGATGGAAGGAATACACAGAGTCACTGTACCAAAAATAAATATCCAATGTTCAACTATTTCAATTGGCAGCATATGACCAGGAACCAATGGTACAAAAAGGAAGAAGTCTAAGCTTCTTCACTGAAGACATTGGTGAAAAACTAGGCTCCAGGAATTGATGGAGTATAAAATGAAGTATTTCAAGCAAATGATGAAGCACTGGAGGTGCTCATTCATCTATGTCAACAAATTTGGAATACAGCTACATGTCCA
>NW_006408576.1:8132907-8133617 GCF_000296735.1 Chrysochloris asiatica
CTGTATCAAAACCAAAAGCTCAGCAAGATAATGGTTTTAGTCCTCTTTATTGTTATTTTTTCTTTTTCTTCTTAGATTTTAGCACATTTCTCTTATATTTCAGTTTGTATAAATCCTTATAGTTAAAAAAATTGATGTTTTGCCTTTGAAGCAGAAAAGTCATTCTAAAGATTGAACTCAGTGTCATCTTGAAAACAAATATAACTTTGTGCAGTTTTATTTATTTATTTTGAGTCATGCTATGCAGTTGGCTTTTGCTAAGTTTATAGTTGAGAGAAATCCCTAGATCTTCACAAATTAAATGCTTTCAACACAAAATTTCTTTTAATCCTGCATTTGTCCAATTATTTTGGAATTAAATGTGCTATATTACATTTGTCCTTGCTCCAACTTAATATTGTGTTTGGAAATGCACTAAGCAATATTTGATTTATTTCCAGGGTTTCCAAGTTCTGAGAACCATAGACCTTATGTCTTCATAGAATTGACTCAAAGCTTTGACAAGGACAGCGCCAAAGACAAAGACCTCTTACAAATCTAGTAGAAATTGCTTTCTAGGCCAGCATCAGTCCTCTAACTAACACTATTTTAATGTAGTTTTTCATCTAACTATGATTTAATCCAACTTTGGAAACTTGCTATATAAGTGTGATGCTGTAGGATAAGTACTGGACTATTAACTGTATTATTAGCAGTTCAAACCCATTAGC
>NW_006408576.1:8137394-8138711 GCF_000296735.1 Chrysochloris asiatica
GGAGTAGAAAGCCTCATCTTTCTCCCACGGAGCAGCTGGTAGTTTCGAACCGCTGACCTTAAGGTTTGCAGCCCGATTCGTAACCACTACGCTACCAGAAAAATTTTGTTTATCCATTCTTCCATAGATGGGCATTTAGGATGTCTCCATCTGTTTGCTATTATAAATAGTGCTGCTATGAACATTGGTATGCATATATTTACTTGCATTATGGCTCATATTTCTTGTAGATAAATACCAAGTAGAGGAATTGCTGGATCATAGGGAATCTGTATTTCCAATCCTCTGAGGGAGTGCAATATTGTTTTCTAAAGTGGTTGGACCATTTTGCAATCCCACCAGCAATGCAGTAGGGTCACAGTCTCTCCACAACCTTGACCACACTTATTCTCTTCTATTTTATTGATCTTTGCTATTATTGCAGTTGTGAGATGATATCTCATTGTTGTTTTTATTTGCAGCTCTCTAATGGCTAGTGATCGTGAACATTTCTTCATGTGTTTCTGGCTGCCCAAATCTCCTGCTTGGTGAAGTGTCTATTCATGTCCTGTGCCCATATTTTAATTGGGTTATGTGTCCTCTTATTGTAGAGGTGTAGGTTCGTACATATTTTGAAAATTAATCCCTTTTCTGAAGTGTCATTGCAAAAGATTTTTTCCATTATGTGGGCACCATTTTCACTCTTTTGATGAAGTCTTTTGATGCACATAAGTTTTGAATTTTTAGTATGTCCCATTGATCTATTTTATCTATTTTTGTTTGTGTAAGTTTCAAAATGTTTGGGAGTCTGTATATGCCCTGTATTAGAGCTCTCACATTTCCCCCTATTTTTTCATTGATGACCTTTGTAATTCTGGGATTCACATTTAGGTCTTTAATCTATGCTGAGTTGGTTTTTGTATAAGGCATGAGGTAAAGGTCTTGTGTCAGTATTTTGCGTATCACTTTCCAATTCTGTCAGCACCATCTGTTGAAGAAACCATCTCCTCCGCATGCAATATACTTAGGTATTTTGTCAAAAATCAGTTGGCTGTACGTGGATGGGTTAGTTTCTGGATTCTCAGTTCTGTTCCATTGAACAATGTATTTTTCATTATACCAGTACCAGGCTGTTTTCACCACTGTAGCCCTGTAGTAAATTTGGAAATCAGGGAGTAAGAGACTTCCCACCTTGTTCTTCTTAAGCAGTACTTTGCTTATCCTTGGTCTCTTTCCTTTCCATATAAAGATTGTAATTTTTCCCCCCATCTCTTTGAAGAATGTCGTTGGAATCTGGATTGGGATTGCATTATGTTGTTGTTGTTGTTGTTATGTGCC
>NW_006408576.1:8139626-8170190 GCF_000296735.1 Chrysochloris asiatica
TGATATGAATCTCACTTGATCATGATGTATTATTTTTTTGATGTGCTGCTGGATTCTGTTGGCTAGGAATTTTTAAAGAAATTTTGCATCTATGTTCATGAGGGACATTGGTCTATAATATTCTTTCTTAGTGATGTGCTTCCTTGATTTTGCTATGAGGGTTATGCTTGCTTCATAACATATATTAGGAAGTTTTCCATTCTCTTCTATATTCTGGAATACTTTTGAGTAGAATTGGTGACAATCTTCCCTGAATGCTAGTAGAACTCACCAGTGATGCCATCTGTACCTGGACTTCTTTGAGTTGGGAGTTTTTTGATGATCTGATCGATTTCTTCTATTGTTATGGGTCTGTTTAAGTCTTCTGCTTCACTCTATGTGAGTTTAGGTAGGTTGTATTTTTCTAAAAATGCATCCATCTCTTCTAAGTTTTCAAATTTGTTGGAGTACAACTCTTTATAGTATTCTATTACTATCCTTTTGATTTCCTGTGGTTCTGGTTGTGGCATCGCCCATGTGGTTTCTAACACATGTTATTTGTGTCTTCTCCCTCTTTTCTTTTGTTAGATTTGCCAATGGTTTGTCATTTTTATTAATCCTTTCAAAGAACAAGCTTCTTGTCCTGATGATTCTTTCTACAGTTTTTCTGTTTTCTATCTCATTTATTTCTGCTCTGATCTTTATTATTTCTTTTCTCTTGGTGATGGTAGGTTTCCTTTGTTGGTCTGTTTCTAGGTGCTAGTGATGTTGTGCAAATGTGTTGATTTTGATTCCTTCTTCTTTTTGAATGCGCACATTTTTAACAATAAATTGTTCTCTCAGAACCACTTTTGCCGTGTCCAAAGATTTTGGTATGTTGTGTTTTCATTCTCATTTTTTTCTAGGAACTTTATGAATTAACATTTAATTTCTTTTATTATCCATTCACTCTTCAGCAGGGTGTTATTAAGTCTCCATGTATTCGACTTTATTTCCTTGGTCTTCTTATTGTTGATTACTAATTTTATGGGATTGTGGTCTGAAAAGATGATTTGTAGTATTTTGATGTTTGTAAATTTATGCAGGCTTGCTTTGTGACCTAACACATGGTCAATTATGGAGAATATTCCATGTGTACTAGAGAAGAATGTATATTATTCTGTTGTGGGGTTGAATGCTCTGTACACGTCTATGAGGTCAAGTTGTTTGATTGTGCTGTTTAGTTCTGCTGTAGCTTTGTCGAGTTTCTTTCTGGTTGTTCTATCCCTTTTCGAAAGTGGCATATTAAAATCCTCCACTATAATTGTAGATTTATCTACTTCTTTCTTCGATTATCTTAGGGTTTACTTTATATATCTTGGTGTGCTTTCATTTGGAGCGTAGGTGTTTATTATGGTATGTCATCGTGCTCAATCAACCATTTAATCATGAGATAGTGTCCTTCTTTATCTCTTATGGTGGTTTTTGCCTTAAAGTTTATTTTATCAGAGATTAGTATTACCACTCCTGCTTGTTTTTTATTGCTGTTAGCTTGGTATATATTTTTCTATCCTTTAACTTTTAGTCTGTTTTTGTCTTTGTGTGTAAGGTGTGTCTCTTGCAGGCAGCATATTGAAGGGTCTTGTTTTTTTATCCATTCAGGCATTCTCTGTCTCTTCACTGGTGCATTCAATCCATTGACATTCAGTGCAATTATTGATGTTGTTGTTGTTGTTATGTGCCATGGAGTCAATAGGTATGGATTAACTCCTGTCATTATGTCAATTTTTTTGTGGTGCTGTTTTTTCCTTTGTTCTGTATGCCTCCTTGTTTTGCATTCATGTTTTTTGTGCTATTTCTTATATGTTTCTTCTTTGTTTTAGTGTTTCCTTGTTCTGCTTGGATCCTCATTTTCATAGTAAGTTGTGAAGTATTAATTTTCTTTGGGGTTACCCTACAGTCTGTTATGTATTTCTGCATTTAAGACAGTCTGTTGTATCCTACTATCTACTCGACCTCCTCACCACCAGGATCTCTGTTCCTATAGTTTTCCCCTCTTTGACATTGTTAATATTTTAATCTTTGGATAGCTTCACATGTCGTCTGAATTCATTGCTGTAATTTTGTTCTGTTCTGAACTCTGTTATTCATCAACTGAGTTCCAGGTGGTATTGTCATGTCTGTTAATCTCTGATTGTAGTCTGTTTTTGCTGGTTTTCATTCCAAAGAACTTCCTTTAGATGTTTTGAAGTGCTGGATTGGCTTTGAGAAAATCTCTTAGCTTCTGTTTATCCTGGTATGTTTTGATTGTACCATCATATTTGATTGACAGTTTTGCTGGATAAATGATTCTTGTTGGCAGTTTTTTTTTTTTTTTTTTTTTTTTTTTTTTTTTTGGGTTTTATATATGTCTCCCCATTGCCTTCTTGCCTGCATGGTTTCTGCTGAGAAGTCAGAGCTTAATCTGATTTGCATGCCTTTGTATGTCACGCTTCTCTTTTCCCTGGTTGCTTTTAGGATTCTTTCCTTGTCTTTGATTTTAGAGAACTTGATTATGATATGTCTTGGTGATTTTCTTTTTTGCTCTATCCTTCCTGTGGTTCTTTCAGTTTCTTGAATGTTTATCTTCTCATCCTTCAAGATATTAGGACATTTTTCTTCCAGAAGCTCTTAAACTATCTATCTCTTCTGTGTACTTCTATGATTCTTCTTGTTCTGGAATGCCAATAATTCTTAAGTTATTCCTCTTCATGTTATCCAGCATGAATCTTAGACTCTCTTCAGATTTTTAAATCATTGTTCCTGCTTGCTCTTATATCTTAGCAGTATTGAGAGATTTGTCTTCCAGCTCGCTGGTTCTGTCATCCATCTCTTCCATTCTACTCCTCTGTCCTTTCAGTGTATTGTCCATTTCTTATATTTTATTGCTAATCATTTGGACTTTCTTTTTGTAGATTTTGGATTGTTTCCAAAGCTGTATCGATCTTACTTAATTGTTCCTGTAACGGTTTCCTGACTTCTTCCTTATTTTCCTTTGCTCCTTTTTCAGAGCATTTGAATTTGTTTCCATATTATTCTTCTGAATTCCTTCTCAGGCAGATCCAGAGCCTGCTCTTCTACTGGAAAGTCTGTGTCTGCTTCCAGCTCATTTGTGTCAGTTATTTTTTTCTGTTTTTGGACATGTGCTGATATCTTTAATTGTGTTTTCTTGGATATTTTCAACAATTATATGAGTTTTTGATGCTGAAATGGATGGATGGATGTTGCTTTGTTGTTAAGCTTGCTGAGAGTCTCCTGGTAGATATGATCTGGAGATAGGCTTCCATTTTCACATGTAATGCCTAGCAGCTGGTTTTGGCTCTTGTCCAGCTAGTGGGGTACTACAGGGTATGCTTGTAGCTTGGCTATATGGACACAGTTGCTGTCTCTTCTTGGGTAAGATAGGGGGAGAAAGCTCCCACCCCTGGTAGAAGAGTGAGGCCAAAAAGACCAAAGACAGAAATAATATAAAAGCAGAGACAGAAACCACCAATCAAAAACAAAAGTAAAATTGTGATTGACACAGTTCACTGGCCTTTGCTGTGCAAAGGGTCTCACTTAGGTAAAATTTGGGGCTGGTTCCCAGTGTCAAAATGTCATAAGAAGCAGCTTGAAGTTTTCCTTTCTGTGCCATTGGAAAACTGTTGGTGCAGTGCTGGACCCTTTTTGGGGTGTGCTCCCTCCCACCTGAAGGTGTCTGAGCTGTGTATTGAGAGCGAGATCAGGATGAAAAGGAGAGTACATGAATAATGAAAAGTGAAAAATTAACTATCAGTCACATCTCCCCCTTCAGAAGTACAGCTCTGTGGCTTTTTGTGCTGGGTCTCTGCCTCTGCTTGGCTGTGTTCCCACCCTCCAGCCTGAGTACTTCTGGCTGTTGGCCACAGTGGCTGGATCGATTTAGAAATTACCATATTTTGCTTCCACAGGCAGATTTCTTCTCAATGGGTACAGGAAACTGACACCCAGAACACATGCCCTTGAAAATAGGAAAATGACCTCATCTTTGAGTTGAGGAAATTGATGCTTAGACAACCTAACTGACTGATCAAAGGTCAAACAATTAATTAGCAGCAATGCAGGGTCAGCAAAAGAGATCCCCAAGCTTCACACTTGCTTAAGACATTTTTATCCTTGCTGCTCTCCATATGGTTTTGATAACTGACTTTATAGAACTAGATTGACAATCCTTTCTTTGGAACTATCTCTGAGTGGACTCAAACCTCCAACTTTTAGATTAACAGCTGAGCAAATTATCCATTTATATTACCCAATTACTAAATTAACCATTTACACTACCCAGCTACTCTGAGAAATAACTTTCTTGAAATGGAATCCATAAAACTTGGTGACACATGTGTTTGTGTGTGTGTGTTGGGCAGGCAGTGAGCAATGAAAAAAGATTCAGTAATTTGAGAATTATAATTTGAAAAACTTGGTGATTCAATAAGACAATTATTTGCCAAGAGTTGTCCCTTGATAGACAGTATCTGGATCACATGGGGAATCTAACACAATGCAGTTTCATGTTTTACCCTAGAACTACTGAATCAGAAATTTTGGATCTGGTACCTAGCTATCTGTCTTAATAAGCCCTCCAGATGTTTTTGATAAGAACCACTGGTATAAGTAATATGGTGAAAAAACAAATGAGTTGCATTTTGTATATTTGGAGATTTCAAATGTCTGACAAAGTAGTTAATGTAAGACTGGTGATTAAAGGAAATATTAAATGTTCCAATAATCAGTTTGTTTGATCCAAGTAGATGTGTTTCAGGTATTGGTTTATATTGCTTGGATTTCCAATCATTGTCTTTTCTCAATTCAAATAATGTAGGACAATCAGTAAAATAAATAATTTTGTTATGTTCAAATATTTTTACTCTGTACTTCAGTTAGAAAACATATTAAAAGAAGAAATAAAGCTTTTATTTCCCAACCATATTATAATGATTGATTCAAATAATATTTGAATTTCCATACTGAAAAAAGAATGTAAAATTGAAATTTTAAAGCTACCTCTTAAGCAAATAGATGATATTCCTTCCTGACATTTCAGAAGGATATTTACACCATGATGCCATTACACAGTGTAATTATGTAACTGTATATTATAATTGCATATTCTAATTACATGATCACATGTTATGCTAATTATATAATTAGACTTAATTACAGCAATTGTGCAAATATATAGCATCAGAGTCAAAATGAATTGAATTTTAAAAATTTGAGTTTTACTCATCAGAGTTATAAAATTTGGAAAATAACCTTGAAAAATTTTAAAGCAGCTAATGGTCATTTCAAATGATTTAACTGTTAAGAACAGAAACTATCTTCATTGTTTACTATGTATGTCAACCTCTGAACTTTGCTAAAAGTTAATGAAAATTGCACAGTCTAGAAGAAGGAGAATGAAAAGTAGAAAAAGAAGGAAAAAGAGAAGCAATTATAAGAGTAAATAGGATTTTAAATATCTCGGAGGCAATTCGTTTCTAACCTTATTCATATTTTCCTTTCTGTTCTGACAGGCATCAAGATTTTTATCATATCTGAATCCTGGGCTTTTGTCATTTAACTGCCAAATTTAAAAGTCTATGAATGGGACAATTCACTCTAATTACAATACTCTTGAACTTCCTCACAGTTGCAGATCTTTAGATAGGATTTCAAAATGTTGGAATGTTTTTTTTCAATAGTTTCAATTTATCTTGGTCCTGGGAAAATAAGAGCTAGCTAATAGTTCTTCATTTAATGTGGAGATTTGATCACGTTTGCAGGGTTTTTTTAAATTTGTTTTTTGTTTTTTTTAAACCGAGTATTAACAGAAAAAAGAATACAGTTTTTTTTCCCCCTCCCAGCCTTAGGTTGTGTTTCCTCTCTTTGCAAATGACTTGTGAAGGAAGGCAGGTCTACCTTTAGGGGTTTTTCCAGCAGCTAGCTACATAGCACAGAGAGAGAAAACGTCATTAAAAAAAAATGTAATTTTAATTGCATGTTCTCCTGGAGATTCACCAAAATGGCTGGCTTAATTTCCCAAGGGAGCTTATTTCCTCTCTTCATAGACTATGGAGACTTTCGCCTGGCTGACAGAGAGCATAGATTTCTTTTCTTTCCTTTTGGTGTGCAGTAGTAACCTTGCACTAGCAGTTGCTGACTGGAAAATGAACAGACCAAATTTCTCCTCTGTCTTATCCTCTCCTCATTAGGTTACCCAGAATATCTCACACTTTCTGTCTTAGCCCCTCATTTGTCCTAAGTAGATGACACATTCCTGTAGCTATCAGTATGGAAATGGAACCAGCAATTTCTCTGCAGGCAGATTATTATGCTGCCACAGCACTTTGCTTTCCAGCTTGCTTTTGAGTGTCTACAAGCATATGACTGTCAATCCTCCCCTTTATTGCCTCCAGAGGTAGCTGGAGCCCATGCATGTAACCTTATTTCCTTGTGCACAGCACAGATGGAGGAGAAGTGTGCACCCTCAAGCCTCCCCCTCCCCCAAGTGAGGTACATCACAAGGTCATATACTAGTTTGTGATAAATGACACACTTACTGGAAGCAGAATGTCATGCTGCATTTCAAATTTTCCTCACAACTGTGGACATTGTTGTTCTATGTGCATTTGGTAATTCTGTCTGGGTGCTATCATTATTGCAGTTTTGATTCTTAGGATATTCCAATTCCTGAATTGTCATATGCCTCAGGGATTTTCTGGTCTCAAAGATTTTATACATACATGATGTCATATTCGTTTTCTTCCTGTAATTCAGAATGATTAAACCTACCTTGTAAAAAATGCTGAAACAGGATGTTAAGAAACCTCAGTGAATTGGAAGTCAGCTTTCAATAATTTGGATTTTTTGATGCATGGAAATTAGATAATTTTGGATATAAACCTTAAAGAATATATATTATTCTGTAGAGGAGGAATCTGTTTCTAAGAAGTGATTAGGTGGATGTTCAAGGCCAGACCACTAGGAGATAGGAGAACTAGAACCTATGCTTTCTGAATTCTAATTATGTGCTGTCTACACTATCCACATGTCTTCGTCTCCATTTATTGATATCCATCCATTCACTTACAAGGTATTTATTAAGTAGTTATTATATGTTGGAGCCTTAGGTGACTCAAACAGTTAAGCACTCAACTATTAGCTGAGAGATTGACAGTTTGGACCCACCCAGAGATGCCTGGGAAGACAGGCCTGGCTGCATGCTCCCAAAAGATCATACCCTTGAAAATACTGTGAAGCAATTTAACTCTTCATAAAGAGTAGCCATAAGCTGGAATTGACTTTATAGCAACTAACAGCAAAAATTGTACCATGTACTGGTGATAAGGATGCAAATACTGTGTAGAACTTGTCCTGGAGAATTATGTATACTCTATAGGAGGAAGGGAGGGCATAATATAACATGTTAAAGGAATGAGTGCACAGAACAAGGACTCCCAAATCCTGATCAAACTGAGCAGGAATAAGGAAGGCTCCTTGGAAGTATGAATAGTAGTTAGAAGGATCAGGCAAGAAGGAAGAAAACTCCAGGCAAAGAAAACATGATGTACAAAGGAACAGAAAAGTGAGAGACCCTACATCACACATGCAAATAGTTCAGTATCAATGTCTTGATTTCTGCAAGTAATGTCTGCTTCACCATCTTCATATTCATTTGAACAGTTCCAGTACTGTTTTAGTTTTGTCTTTTTATCACATTTTTTTAAAATCACATAATAAGTCTTATCCTGATGATCTTTTTTTCAAAACTATAGTGCCCCTACATCCTAATTCCCATTATCCATATAATAGTTCACCTTCAAACAAATTATAAAGTTTAATATTGTTTTAAAATGTAACGTGTGTCTTATACCACAACTTCCCCTCCCATTCACTCCTTAACTTTCCTTGCCTACGCATTCACCCTGCCAGTAAAACAAAAGCTCCACAAAAAGATTTATTTTATTTTGTTCATTGTTTCCCCAGAAGATCTGACATGTAGTATTGGCTGAATAAATCTTCATTGGATTAATTAATG
Organism: Chrysochloris asiatica; assembly: GCF_000296735.1. Taxonomy (NCBI): domain Eukaryota; kingdom Metazoa; phylum Chordata; class Mammalia; order Afrosoricida; family Chrysochloridae; genus Chrysochloris; species Chrysochloris asiatica. The sequence goes on from NW_006408576.1 coordinate 8,147,659, forward strand.
GATCTCCTACCCTAATACATATATTCTCTTTGATTACTCTGTGAGCTTTTCCAAGTATGAACTCCCATCTCTAGTCAGTCCCTTCCCATCAAGGTTGAACTCTTTCACCTATCTGTGCCCTGTCCCCATCAAGACCTTTCTACAAAAAATGTTTTTATTCTACGTCTTCAATTTCTTACTTTCCAGTAAGAAATCAACTTATCCATAGTCCTATATGTTGTTATGTGCTGTCAAGTCGATTCTGACCCATAGCGACCCTGTACAGGGTTTCTGAGGCTGGAAATCTTTACGGGAGCAGAAAGCCTCATCTTTCTCCTGTGGAACAGCTGGTAGTTTCGAACTGCTGACCTTAAGGCTGGCAGCCTGATTTGTAGCCACTACGCTACCAGAGCTCCTTTATAGGTTCATAAAATAAATAAAAATTCTTCCTTTGATACTAATGCTCAGTTTATCTGTTATCACTTTTCTTTTCCTTCCAACCAAACTTCTAAAAAGAGTGGGTTGTTCTTGCTGTCTTCACTTCCTTACATCTCTACTATTCCTTTACTCACTCCTTTCTAGTATCTGCCATAAAGTGCTTTGGCAAAGGTCATCATGGCCTCCACATTATGCAATCTGGGTATCTTTCAGGTTTGATTATATTTGACAGAATTAGTTATTCTTGCATCTTTAAGATGTTTCCTCCTTCTTGGTTTCTACCAATCTTTCTGCTTGGTTACTTTCTGGGCCCTTTTCACCTTCTTACCATTTAAAATGTTGACTTATCCATAAATAAGGAAAAAAATGGAATAATATGTTATCTGGTTTGAATTTCTGTTTTTTAAGGATTTTCAGTTAAAACTAACTAGAAGACTTTGTGAACCAATTTTACCAATTCCTAAAACATTGTAAATCACTTTTAGGAGTAGGAATAAACTAAGGCTTTAGTGTATAATGTAAAAGAGAATGTGTGGTGTCCACTTGGCTCAGCTATGACTTGTTTGGTCAGATACTGGTCTGGTTTGGTCAGGTACTGAACTAATTACTGTTTTGTAGTAGTGTAGCATAATTGTGATAACTAAAGTTTTATGTCAATTTGGCTGGACCATGATTCTCAGTGGTTTAGCAGTTAAGATGTAGTTATTACCTCTATGATGAAATCTGATATAATACAATCAACTCCATGGTATGCAATGCTGTGAAAAACCCTGACCTGAAGTAATTATTGTATGATGTAAATCCTCACTTCTGTGATGTTAATGAGGTCAGATGCAATTTTCAGGATTAAGTTGTGTCTTGACTCAATCTTCTTTGAGATATAAAAAGAGAGAGACATGAGTTGAGCTCAGAGAAACCTATAACACCACCAAGATGGAAGAGCTAGAAGTGTACTGTGAAGCTCCTAGATCCAGTGGAAGATTAATGCCAAGATATATGGACATCTCCAAGAATTTTGGGTCTACAGATGCTGAAGGAGAACAGGACCTTCCCCAGAACCAACAAAGGGAAAGGATTCTCTAAGAGTTGGCACTTAGATTTGGGATTTCTAACATCCTAAACCAGAAAATAAGTTCTGGTTGTGAAAGCCATCCACTTTGGGTATTTCTGTTACAGCAGCATTAGATAACTAAGACAGTTGTGTAACATAATCACCATTCATAATGTGATCCAATGTGATCAACGTATGACTTGAAAGAGGAATTTCATTGGTAGTGTGGTCTGCTTCTAGAATATAGGTAGATATTCAAGCAGAGTTCAGTACAGACCTTATAGTCTTCTCTTGCCTAACCTCTGGATCTTGGGATGTAAACCTGCAGAAGTCTTTGGTCTGATGCCTGACCTGCAGATTGCATGAGCCATTTATTTTAAATGAATCTGTTTCTATATACACATAAGACACAGATGCCCACACATAGACAAGGTTTCAAATTGTTCACATAAAAATGGAATTAAACACAATGGAATTTTTCCACGAACTTTTTGAAACCCCTTCTAGGCACTGGTCCCTGCTGATTTTATTGTTGTTAAAGTGCCATTGAGTGGGTCCTGACTCATAAGGTTCCCACAGAGTCCCTGATCGGTTTGAACTGCCGACCTTGTGGTTCGCAGTCCAGCGCTAATTCTACAATGTCATACCAGGAGCCGCCACTGATAACATGTCTAAAGTATATGAGATGAAGTCTTGCCATCCTTGCTTCTGAGGAGTATTCTGGCTTCACATCATCCAAGACACTGATTTTGCTCAAGAAGCCCTGGTTGCAAATTGGTTAAAGTGCTCAGTTGCTAACCAAAAGACTGACAAAAGTTTGAAACTACAGGCCACTCTGTAGACGAAAGATGTGGTAGCCTGTTTTCATAAAGATTTACAGCCATGGAAACCCATTGGGATAATTCTACTCTGTCCTACCAAGTTACTGAACTGAAATCTACTTGATAGTAATATGTTTGTTTTTTTCTGGTATTTCTCCTGTAGAAAACCCAATTAAGAGAGTGGCATTCACCCAGGTACTTCATGGGGCTAGCTGGAATGCTAAATTCTAAATAGTCTTTTCCATCCTCTTTCAAATGTACTCTTAATAAAAACTAATCTCAGAATGTATATAAGAAGTTGGAGGGTAGAAATTAGTGGTTGCTATGTGGTGCTGTGCTGGACCACAAGGTCAGTTTGAACTGCAAGGTTGGTGATTTAAACTCACCAGCTACTCCTCAGAAACCCCACACAGGGTCGCTCTGAGTCACAACCCACTTGACGACACTTAACAGCAACAACATGAAAGTGATGAAATAATATTTTTTCCTAAGCACTCAAAGGGTGGAAAGATATATTAACTTTACAAGATGGTTTTTGGAGAAAGTTTGGATGCCAGAAGATAAACATTTCAGGACTTTCTAAATAAAAACAAGAAATAGATAATGTCTGTTCCCTAGAGGCCTGAATATTACTAGGTATAGAAGGTAAATGGAGTTCCTGATTGGTGTAAATAGTTATGCATTCAACTACCAACAAAAAGAATGCCAATTTGAACCCATCCATATGAGTCTTATGGAGCTCTGGTATCGTAGTGAGAACGAATCGCGCTGTGAACCACAAGGTCAGCAGTTTGAAACTACCAGCTGTTCCGCGGGAGAATGATGAGGCGTTCAGCTCCCATAAAGATTTACAGCCTCGGAAACCCTGTACAGGGTCGCTATGAGTCAGAACCGACTCCACCGCACACAGCCAGCCATATAAGCCTTAGAAGGCAGGCCTGACAAACTATTTCTAAAAGGTCACAATCTTAAAAACCTTATTGGAGCAGTTCTATTCTGCCCACATGCAGTCGGCATTAGTTGGATACAACTAGATAACAATTAACTAACAGCAACAGCACAGTGGTAGACTATGAGTATGTGGTGGTGGTGGTGATGTGCTGTGGAGTCGGTTCTGACTCATAACGACCTTGTACAGGGTTTCTGAGGCAGAAAATCTTGGAGCAGAAAGCCTCATCTTTCTCCCACGGAAAGTCTGGTAATTTCAAACTGCAGACCTTAGGGTTTGCATCCCAAGTTGTAACCACTACATGACCAGAGCTCATTGAATCATAACCTAGGTTCATCTTTTAGCTAGGTGACCAGGCAAATTATGTCAGGAAAATGAATTGGTCAGTATATTTATCATCCTGGAAGCAGCATTGACTGTAATGGCTAGTTCAGACGCAACCACTGTTTGACTTGGGTTTTACAGAGTGTGTTATCTTCTCAGAAGTTCTGTTTTTGAATTTGTTAGATAGTTGTTTCTGTTAGGTCATTTCATATCTGTCTGAACTCATAGGGACCCCTAACATAAAAATTGCTGCCCAGTCAGGTGCCATCCTCACAATTGTTGTCATGTTTGAATCCATTGTTGCAGCCACTGTGTCAGTCTAACTCATTGGGGTCTTCATCTTTTATGTTGACTCTCTCCTTCACCAAGCATCATGTCCTTTTCCAGTTACTGGTACCTCCTGATATCATGTTCAAAGTATGTGAGATAAAGTCTTACCATCTTCACTTCCAAAGAGCATTCTGTCTGTACTTCTTTAAAGACAGATATGTTTTTTATGTTTTTTGCTTTTTTTTCTGGGAGTTCATGATAATTGGTGGTGTAGGATAAGCATTGGACTTCTAACTCTAAAGTCAATGGTTCAAATCCACCAATCCATACCCTGGAACCTTACACAGTGTCACTATGAGTCAGAACTGACTCAAGAGCATTTACGAACAACAGCAGCAAAAACATGGTACTTTTAATAGTTTCCATCACCACCTTTATTCAAATGTATTGGTTCTCCTCTAGTCTTCATTTTCATTGCCCACCTTTTCCATGCAAGTGAAGTAAATGAATGTCTTTGGGCAAGCACACTTTAGTCCTTAAAGTAACATCTTTGACACTTTAAAGAGGTTCTTTGGGCAGCAGATTTGCCTAATGATTTGAATTCTTGACTGAGGCTTGAAAGAGTGTTGATTGTAGATCCAAATAAAATGAAATATTTGACAACTTCCATCCTTTCTCCATTTATCATATTATTTATTTACACTGAGGTGCAATCCATACTGAAAGCTTTCCAGTAAGCAAGATCGTGTCATGTGCATATCGGTAGTGATTGATGAATCTTCCTCTTATCCTGATACCATGTTCTTCATATAATCCAGTTTCTCAGATTACTGATATTAGATGGATCTTTGCTGAAAGCAGAAAAATACCCTAAAGATGTTTACTGTGCTTTATTGATTATGCAAAGGTTTTGAATTGTGTGGATCATGACAAGCTATGGACAATATTGTTGAGAATGAGTATTCTGTAACATTTAATTGTGCTCATGAGGAACCTGTACATAGACCAATAGAACAAGGGAACATTGAATGCTTTAGGAAAGATGTGCGCAAGGGGTGTATTTTTTCACCATACTTATACAATCTGTACGCTAAGCAAATAGTTTGAGAAGCTAGATTATATGAAGAAGAACATGGCATCAGCATTGGAGGAAGACTCATTAACAACCTTCGATATGCAAATGATACAACCTTGCTTGTTGAAAGCAAAGATAACTTAAAATACTTACACATAAAGATAAAACCAGAGTACTGGTGTTGTGCTGTGGACTAATGCATCAGACAGCCGTCGTTTGAACTGCAAAGTTGATGGTTCAAACTCAAGAACTTCTCCTTGGAAACTCTATACAGGGTCACTATGGGTCAGAAGTGACTCGATGGCACTTAACAACAACAACAACAACAAAGATAAAACCACAGCCTTCAGTAGAGGTTGCACCTTGATGTAAAGAAAACAAAAATTCTCACAACTGAACCAATAAATGCCATCAAGTTGAATGGAGAGAAGATTGAAGTTGTCAAAGACTACATTTTGCTTGGATCCACAATCAATACTTATTGGAAGCAGCAGTCAAGAAATCAAACAACATATTTCAATTAGGCAAATATACTGCAAAAGGCCTCTTTAAAGTCTTCAAAAGCAAAATGTCATTTGAAGACTAAGGTGCACCCGATCCTTGCCATGGTATTTTCTATAACCTCATATGCGTGTAAAAGTTGACAATGGATAAGGAAGACCACAGAATAATTGAAGCTTTTGAGTTATGGTGTTGTTGTTGTTGTTAAGTGCCGTGTTGAGGAGAATATGAAAAGTATCATGGACTGCCAAAAGAACAAACATATCTGTAGTGGAAGAAGTACAGCTAGAATTCTCCTTAGAAGTAGGATGGCCAGACTTTATCTCTTTTACTTAGGACTTATTATCAGAAGGGACTAATCCCTGGACAAGAACATCATGCTTGGTAAGGTGGAGGTAAATGTAAAAGAGGAAGACCTCCAGTGAGATAGACTGGCACAGCATTGATTGATTGGAAGCAGCATTGGGCTTAAATGTAGAAATGATTGCGTAGTTGACTTAGGAGCTGGCAGTGTTTTGTTCTGTTGTGCAAAGGTTGCAAAGAGTTGGTACTGACTTGATGGCACCTAACAATGACAACAACACAGACTGTGGTTAGAAGAGACATTAGATAATTCACTATACCAGAGGCCACCTCCTGACTTTTCTAGCCATTTATCTTTCATACATGATTGATTATCTTTTCCCATAACATTTTAGATCTAAGCACACCTGAGAAAAATTGTTAGCCAGGCACTTGATGCCTTTGTCTCCCCCATTTTAGATATCCAATTTCTAAAGTGCCCATTCCTCTCAACCCGGTACTCTGAGGAGACAAGCATTTTTCTTGATATGAAGAATTTCTGTTCCTGTTGGAAATTTGGTCATCTATATCCACAAGCAAAGTCCGTCAAAGTACAGAAATTTATACCAGTTCACAGTATTAAATTCTTTCTTCATTCATTTGGGTCCTGGTCAATTCAGTGCTAACAATCCTAGGTCAAATGGGTACCAGCTGCTAGCTTTGGAGTCTATACTATCCCACTTGCACTTCAGATGAGCTGTCCCCTTTACTCACTTACTCAGCCCTTTCCCCCTCACCAGCTTGGTCTGTATCTGTAGGCTGAGAAGTACACATAACTCCCTAAATGTCAGACCAGCCAGCCCTTCCTCTTCTCTCAATGCATTTCCTCATTGCTGTATTCTCTCCCACTTTTACTCATCAAGTAGACCTAGGTGGTCATTCACCAGTAAGCATACCATACTGTCTGCCTACTGGCTTCTTTAACTTTCAGTCCTAGAATATGGTTTTCTTTGTGGGCAAAGAGTTTCCTGCCTTGATGGATCCAAACGCTAACAGCTTGCTTGAAATTCAAAATGCAGGCAGTTTTCTCTCTCCAGGCCTTACTTCAAAGATCAATCTCCTGTTGTCTCAGAAGTTCTGAGTGAACTCTGGTTTCCATGTGAGTCCCTTACTCAGGCTGGTGATGGTGATGTGCCATGGAGTCAGTTCCAACTCATAACTACCCTGTGTAGGGTTTCTGAGGCTGTAAATTTTTACGGGAGCAGAAAGCCTCATTTTTCTCCCACAGAGTGGTTTGTAGGTTAGAACTGCTGAACTTGTGGCTAGCAGCCCAACTCTTAACCCACTAAACTACCAGGGTTCCTACATAGGTTATTGGTTTAAAATCTGTTCCTTCCAGGCAATCCTAACTCCCCTTTTAGCATATCCAATCAAGTGTAGGCTGAAGATAGGCATAAATGCTCTTTGTAATCATGATAACCATATTAATTTCAATCACAACAAAAGGTCTATGTTACCATACTGGTGGTGGGGGTGGTTATGTGCCGTGGAGTTGATTACGATTCATAGTGACCCTGTACAGGGTTTCCAAGGCTGTATATCTTACTGGGAGCAGAACGCCTCATCTTCAGCAGAACAGCTGATAGTTTCGAACTGCTGACCATGTGGTTCACTGTCCGATTCGTAACCACTACGCTACCAGAGCTCCTAGGTAGGAGAAATAGTATCCATAGTTCAGTTATGTAAATACATAAACCTTAACTCTCTTTAAAGCACCCAGGTTAAATCTTTTCTCCATCCTTGAACTGTCTCTCCATTTATGTGCATATGTCATTGGCCTCTGGCAGAATAGACCCAGCATGCCATGGCTTTTACCTGCCATCTTATTTATCTGTTATTGTTGTTTTGTATTTAGTTTTTGCCCCAGGTGACTAGCTGCCTTTCTCCTCCTAGCTGCAGCATATCATTTCTTACATTTCTTTCAGTCACTACAGATAATAAGCAAAGTAACAATTTAAGAATCAAAAGTTTCACTTCCCAGGTCCCTTCATTTTGTCTTACAAAATCCCATAATTCCATGAGTCTTGAGCTATTGCAATGAACCTCGCTTTTGACACCAAACTGTAAAAAATGTGGAACACAATCCATACTTCCCATTACCCTTTCTATTTCTTAATTAGGTTTGATCATTTGTTGCAGTGGCCACACAGAACTCAAGACACCATCCTCACAGTTAGAGATTTATTAGGGAAGTTGTTGTTGCTAAGTGCCATCCAGTCGGTTAAGCCATAGCCACACTATATTGTTGTTGTTATGTGCCATCGAGTCGGTTCCGACTCATAGTGACCCTGTATAGGGTTTCCGAGGGTGTAAATCTTTACGGGAGTAGAAAGCCTCATCTTTTTCCCGCGGAGCAGCTGGTAGTTTTGAAACGCTGACCTTAATGTTCGCAACCCTATTCATAACCACTATGCTACCAGAGTTCCTTGTTGTTGTTGTTGTTGAGTGCCATCGAGTCGGGTCCGACCCATAGCGACCCTGTACAGGGTTTCCGAGGGTGTAAATCTTTACGGGAGTAGAAAGCCTCATCTTTCTCCCGCGGAGCGGCTGGTAGTTTCAAACCGCTGACCTTAAGGTTCGCAGTCCGATTCGTAACCACTACGCTACCAGAGCTCCTTACCAGAGTTCCTTAGGGTTTCCAAAAAACAGCTGGTGAGCTTGAAACCCTGATCTTGAGATTCAAACTGATTTTAAAATCCAGTGCATTAGCCCACAGTGCAACACCAAGGACTCCATTAGGGAAGTTAACAAATTACAGTTTAGGGTCAGAAATGCTCAGGGCACAGTTCCTATCAGCTGCTGATAAATGCCCATAGGACATTCCACTTCACAATAAACCTCAGCCTGAAGGTACTCTGCAGTAAACTCTGTGGATTAGCAAACCTAGTCTGCCTCCCCACCAGCCCACCCCAATTTAAGTGCTTTGAGGTACCTCAGTTGACCAGCAAGCTTCCTGTGGGCCAGGAAGCCCACTGATCTGTCTTGTATTCTGGTTCTTGGTTCTATGGCTGTTGTTCATCTGCCACTCCTCTTCTGTCACAATTTTCTATCCTTGGGTCAAGATGATTCAACGTACAGGGATATTGGGGTCCAAACAACACACTCCACACTTGCCCCAAAGACTGCATGGAGAGAATGAATGCAATAAACACTATGTAGTTTATGGCTAAACATTGGTGAGCAATAGATAATTTAGATGTCACGTATGTCAAAGGACACAGTAGTACGATACACCCTGCTGTTTCTGAAATGGTTCATTTTATACCCATTCTAGAGTTTTAAGTTTGTGTAATTACAGTTGGGAGTCCTGGTGTGGTGCTGTGGGTTAATGCGCTGAACTGCAATGTCAGTTAATAATTGCAAGGTTTGCAGTTCAAGCTCACCAGTCACTCCTTGGAAACCTTATACAGAGTGGCTATGAGTTGGAACCAACTCGAACAAAGGCACTTAACAACAACAACATATTACAATGAATTCTGCTACTATCCACACAGGTGTTTCATGTCATTCTATCAGTGTCTTCTCTTACCCAAACCAAGCAGGGCAAAAACATTGGTGGGGAGGTATAGACTATGTTTAGAGAAGATAATTCACTACACTAACACTTTGTTTTGGCTGATGATATTGAACTTCTCTAAGGTTGGAGTCCTGTTGTGGCGCTGTGGGTTAATGCACCAGACTGCAAAGTCGGTTTGAACTGTGGTTCAAACTCAACCAGCCACTCCTCGGAAACCCTATACAGGGTCATTATGAGTTGGAATTGACTCAATGGCACTTAACAACTACAGCAACAACAACAAAGAAGCTGTGTGGTACATTAGTGGTTACCAGTCAGACTGCTAATCTCAAGGTCAGTAGTTCAAAACTACCAGCGGTTCCATGGGAGAAAGATGAGGCTTTCTGTGTAGGAGCCATCTCCATGGCACATAACCACCACCACTGAACTCCTATAATGCTTCTTCCCACATATGTAGTCGCTTTGACACTTGTGTACTCCATCTGGTGAGATCCGTGTTTATAGCTGCTGTTTATGTTGTTTAAAAAAGGCATTTGCAATTAAGAAGTTCTTGGTCTTGGAATATTCTATTATGTGGTCTCCAGAATCATTTCTATCAACACAACTATATTTTCAAATTGATCCTTCCTATCTTTTTCCAGCGTCTACAGTCCAATCACCAGTAATTATCAATGCATCTGATTGTATGTTAGATAGATTTCAGACTGGTTGTTGTTGCTTTTAAGTGTAATCAATTTAGTTCTGACTCAGTGACCTTGTATAGGGTTTCTGAGGAGTAGCTGGTGACTCTGACCCGACCTTGAGATCTAATGCTTATCCTACAGCACTGCACCAGACTTCTTCAATGTTTTATCATTGGCTTTAGTGGTTAAATTTGAATAGTGGCATTAGCTAGTATTGCTTATAGGCATATGGATACTATCCTACAGTATAGACAGGATTGTATTTCATGACAGATCTTAGATAATGTGACTCCATTCCTCTTCAATTTCTCACTCCATGCATACTAAGCCATACAATTGTCTGTTCAAAATGGCCAATATCAGTCCATTTTGGTTCACTGATGCCTAAGATATGGATCTTTATGTGTTCAGTTTCATTTTTGACAATTTATGATTTCCCTAGATTCGTTCTTTGTACATTCTACATTCAGATTACTAATGGATATTTGCAGGTCTTTCTTCTCATTTGGAGTTGTGGTCCATCAGCAAATGAAGGTTCCAAAGAGGTTCCAAAAGTTATGCTTTATCCATAACAGGAAGGTCAACTCTACTTTGAGGAGGCAACTCTTCTCCAGTCATATTTTGAAAGTCTTCCAGATGAATGGTTCATCTTCTGGTATTATATCAGACAATGTTTCATTACTGTTCTTGAGGTTTTCAGTGGCTAAACATTCAAAAGTGATTTGCTTCTCTTTCTTCCTTGTTTGTCTTAGCCTGAACGTTCTGCTGAAAGATTCCCACCTTAACTGACTCTGTTGGTGTTTTAAACACCAGTGCTATAGCTTCCAGTATTCCAGCAACAAACAACCCACCACAGTATGACAGACTGACAGATGAGTGGGAGGTTTGGAAGATAACAGCAGTGGATTTGTAAATGTTGTTGTTATGTGCCGTGGAGTCTGTTCCGATTCATAGGAACCCTGTACAGGCTTTCCGAGGCTGTACGTTTTTACGGGAGCAGAAAGCCTCATCTTTCTCCCACGGAACAGCTGGTAGTTTCAAACTGCTGACCCTGAGGTTTGCAACCCGATTCGTAATCACTATGCTAACAGAGCTCCTTACGGGATAGAGGAGTTGAACTAGAGTCCTCAAGATTCTTTCTAACTGTTCACTCTATGGTTTTATAAATAACTAACACTTTCTCAACTCCGCAACTAGAATCATGAAAGTTTTAAGGTTTTATTCTATGTTATTACGTTGTCAAAGGAGCTGTGGTAGCATATCGGTTTTGAATCAAGGGCAGTAGTTTGAAACTACCAGCTGTTCTGCAGGAGAAAACTAAAGGTTTTTTCTGCTCCAGTAAATATTTACGGAAACCCTATGCAGGGTAGCTATGAGTTGGAACTGACTCCATGGCACACCACCACCACTTTGTCAACCAAATCACTTAGTTTTAGTTTTCTCATCTATAAAATCAGAGCTTCGGATTAGTAAAATGATCATTCGAGTCACAGCTCAGTAGGTTGATTCTGTTGTCCAATGTGGGTCCTCTTCAAACCTTGGTATGTGTGGCCACCGTGAATGTTTAGAGATGTGTGCATTGGTGCAGTAGTGTCCTAGCTTTAGAATTATCTGGATGCTATATTAGAGCAGTCACAGACACTGAGATTTAGGCTGGCACAGGTGATTTTAAGTTTAGAGGAAGATCTCTTAAATGCTTCTTAACCTTTGTTGTTCAAACAAATCATTGAGCTTGTTAAAATGTAGACTTTGCTTTACATTGCAGTGTTTTATCTGGTTTTATCACATGTTGCTGATACTGCTGTCCCCTAGTCCACACCTGAAGTCGTAAGAGTGTAGAGAATGAATGCAGTAAATCACTATGCAGTTTATGGCTAAACATTGGTAAACTTGGTGTTCTTTGTGATAGATAATTTAGATGTCCCATATGTCATGAACATATGTGCTAAACTTAGAGAAAAGGTCTCCAGTGGTAAAGCTACAGATGAAATGATAAGTTTACTGTCCAACTATGTCTTACATGAAGTGACCTCTGTAATTCTCTTTTTGCCTTAGTGACTTCTTTGGCTGTGAATCCTCAGTTATTTTTCTTTAACCCTTTATGCTCTAGTTAGTACCTTCTCGTTGCTTGCATTTTCTGGGGCAATGATTATGTGTACTTACAAGGTCTGGCCCATCTGGCTAATGTTTCAAAATGGTTACCCTGGTAAGTTCCTTCTATATTCTTAAATTCACAGTCTTCAAGTGGGTGATGGTATAGCAAAAACACCTGAGTCATTATATAAAATAATACTTGTTTCTCAAATTTAATTAATTTTTTCTTCTTAGACTAGCTGACTTGGATCATTTTATTAATTATTATTTTAGTGTAAGATTCAAAAATACCATTTCATAACCTAGTCCTGCAGTTGCTTCATATGACCTGGTTTGGAAAACAGAAAATCCACATCTGTGATCTGGATGATTCAAGAAAAAGAATATGATCTTTAGCTTTATAAGTGAAATGGGAAAAATTTCCATTTTGAATTTGATACCTTTGAGTCATTTGGCCACACTTTTCAGAGAGGTCCCTCTAGTCCAGAAAGAATGTTTTCTGCTAATTGCTTATGACATCAGATACCGTGGATACCAAACCTTGTTAGAGCACATCTGCTTTGAAATTAATACCAACAGACTTTACATCTGTCCTAGACTAAGACCAGATTTGGAGGACTCCCATAATGTCTGAGAAAATTATTAGAAAACTAGAAAGTGCTCTTAATATATGAGGGATTTTTTGTTGTTATAATGAAAGGGTGTCTATATTTAATAAAGGACTGAGAAGTTACTGTTTATAAAATGAAGCTAGGCAGCCAGAATTCAAATTTTTGCCACTGCATTTCTTTGCTTTTAAGACAGTTTGTCTAATACTCTGTAATATAGAGTATTTTTATACATGACATGTTGTTCTTAGGTGCCATTGAGTCGGTATTGACTCACAGAAACCGTATGCATGGCATAAGAAACATTGTCTGGTTTTGAGCCAACTTCACAAGTGTTGCTAACTTTGAACCCATTGCTGCTGTCACTGTGGCAATCCATCTCGTTGGGGTCTTCCTCTTTTTATCCAACCCTCCACTTTACAAGATATCCATCTCCAGGGACTGGTCCCTCCTGATAATATGTCCAAAGTTTGATAGATGAAGTCTGGCCATCCTGACTTGCAAGGAGCCCTCTAGCTATACTTCTTCCAACACAGATCTGTTTGTTCTTTTGGCAATCCATGGTACTTTTAATATTCTCCTCCAATACCATAACTCAAATGTACAATTCTTCTAGGGTTGTCCATATTCACTGTCCAACTTTCACATACATATGAGGTTATTGAAAATACTATAGCTTGAGTCAGGTGCAACTTAGTCCTCAAAGCTCTTTATCACTTTAAAGAGGTTTTGTTCAGCAGTTATGCCTAATGCAATATGCCATTTGATTTTTTTTGACTGCTGCTTCCATGAGTGTTAATTGTTGATCTGAGCGAAATGAAGTCTTTGACAATTTCAATCTTTTCTTCATTTATCTTGATGTTATTTATTGGTCCGTTGGTAAGGAATTTTGTTTTTTTGTACATTGAGACGCACCCCATACCAAAGGCTGTAGTTTTTTATCTTTATCAGTAAGTATTTTAAGTCCTCTTCACTTTCAGCAAGCAAGATTGTATCATCTGCATATCACAGGTTCTTAATGAGCCTTTCTCCAATATTGATGTAGCGTTTTTCTTAATGTAATCCAGTTTCAGATTATTTGCTCAGCGTACAGTTTGAATACATTTTATGAATGAATGGAATCCTGGTACACAACTTTCCTAATTTTAAACCTTTCAGTGTTCCCCTTGTTTTGTTCAAACAACTGCCTCTTGGTCTATGTACAGGTTCCTCATGAGAACAACTAAGTGTTCCAAAATACTCATTCTCCATAATGTTATCCATAGCTTGTCATGATTCACACAATCGAAAGACTGCATAGTCAATAAAGCATAAGTAAACATCTTTCTGATCTTCTCTGCTTTCAGTCAAGATCCATCTGATGTCAGCAATTATAGTCCTCATTCTATATGCTCTTCTGAATCTGGCTTAAACTTCTGGAAGTTCACTGTCAATGTACTGTTACAACCATTGTTTTCTGTCACTACCCACCCTGCTGCATGGTCTGTGACTGCTGCTGGGTCTGCTGGTGGACCCCTTTTGAGCCTCTTACTCTCTTTAATGTTAACCATTATTTTAGGAGATCCCTTGCCTCTTTTATTTCTCTGCTTATTCTCTCTTATTTTTTATTCTGCTTTTTCTTGCTTCTTCTCTTCCTGCTTAATTCTGTCTGTAAAACCCCTTTGGGAATGGCTACACATACACACAAACTGTACATTAATTTCAAGACATGGCCTTCCTACCAGTGTCACAAACTGATCAAATCCTTCTCATTGATAGGCTCCATATATTTCATTTGCATGGTGGTAGTGGTGATGTACCGTAGAGTTGGTTCTGGCTCACAGAGACCCTGTACAGGGTTTCCAAGGCTATAAATCTTTACAGGATCAGAAAGCCTCATCTTTCTCCCGCAGAACAGCTGGTAGTTTTGAACCACTACTCTACCAGAGCTCCTTTTCATTTGCATAGTAGACTGTAAATACTTACTTTGCATGATCTATTGACCTATCTCTTCAAGGTGCATACAAATTACTGGGCAGGCTGCAGTTTAGAACCAGACAAAAACTATCAAACCATAATTTGTTTACAATTTACACAGGAAATGCCATTTAATCCAGCTAAAAGTAACAAACCCTCTGGGATAAAATATTAGGGCAAAGGTAATGCCTCAGGTTTTGGGGGTAAAAATCTTTCAAATTAGTTTTACAAAGAACCAAGGTCACATAATCAACCTTATTTCACCACATATATATTTGTGTGTAAATGTGGGTTTATGTATCCCTTCCATGTATATATGTATGTGTGTGTAAATGTCCTACTGTAGCACTGTAGGATAAGCACTGGACTGCAAAGCCATTTTGAACTGCAAGATCAGTGGTTCAAACTCACCTAGTGTTCCTCAGAAATTGTTTATAGGGTTGCTATTGTGAGCGTTGAGGTTACGAATCGGGCTGCTAATCTTACGGTCAGCAGTTCCATACTTCCAACTGTTCCACAGGAGAAAGATGAGGCTTTCTGCTCCTATAAAGATTTACAGCCTTGGAAACCCTAGGCAGGGTCACTATGAGTCGAACCCTCTCCATGGCATATAACAACAACAATAATGAGTTAGAACTTATTTGACGGCATTAAACAACATAAACAACATGTGTGTGTATATGTATATATAAAGTAGTCCTGATGTGGCACTGGCACTTTAAGATAAGCACTGATCTGTTCATTAGGCTAACCACAAGGTCAGCAGTTTAAATCACCAGTCACTCTGGTAAACCCTATACAGGGTCACTGTAAGTTAGAATAGACTGGACAGTACATAACAACAACCATGTGAAAACTGCAATATTCACAATACTTCTGTCTTATGTTCCAAAGCAGCCTGGATACTTTTGGTATAGTTGTCTGACCCTTTCTCTGATTTGTTTTTAAATAACAAAAACAGCTTCCAGTAGGAATTCATTCTCCAGTCTGACAGTTTCACTTTGGGAAAGTCTGGTTAGATAGCCTGGCTGATTCTCTCTGTGCGCTGGCAAATTACAGGTAGAAATGGAGGGAAAATTACTTATATGTATCCTGAAGAATTTGGGTGGAAAAACTCACTGAGAAAAGTATCAACTGACAGCGTGAAGGCCATGGCTTTAGACCTGACACGGGACCATTTCTACTGGGTTGAAGGAAAGATTGTAACATTTACTATTAAGGTGAAAGGAAGGAAAAGGATGCACACTAATATCCATCCTTGTATTGTTGACATTTTAACAAATACTGCATAGTTTTGTCAGCAATAGCAACCTCTCTGATATTAATTAGTATAATTCTGATATTAATTAGTACAATCAGCTACTTATATTAAAATGATAATAAACATTCAGAGCAATGACACAGAGCAACTCATGACCAAGAAATATCTTTTGCGTCATAAAAATAGCATATGTTCTGCATAGTTTTGGTATTGAGTTTACCTTTACACTGAGGTGCAATCCATACTGAAAGTTGTAGTTTTTTGATCTTCATCAGTAAGTATTTCAAGTCTTCTTCACTTTCAGAAAGCTAGGTTGTTTCATCTGCATCCACAGGTTGTTAATGAGTCTGCATCCAATTCTGATGCCATGTTCTTAATATAATCCAGTTCATGGATTATCTGCTCAGCAGCCAGATTGAATAAATAGGGTGAAAGAATGCAACTTGGCACACATCTTCCTTGATTTTTAACCACTTGGTGTCTCCTTGTTCTATTTGAACAACTGCCTCTTGGGCTATTTACAAGTTCCTTATGAGCACAATCAAGTGTTCCAGATATTCCTTCTCTGTAATATGGTCCACAACTTGTCATGATCTACACAGTCTAAAATACATGCATAGTCAGTCAATAAAGCACTGATAGACCTTTTTCTGATATTCTCTGCTATTTAGTCAAGATAAGGCTCCAAGAAAGACTCATTAAGTAACCTGTAATATGCAAATAATACAATCTTGCTTGCTGGATGTGAAGAATACTCAAAATATGTACTGATGAAGATCAATGACTTCCAGCTTCAGTACAGATGTTGTTTGTTGTTGTCTATTGCTAGCAAGTCATTAAACAGCAATGATCTCTATATAAACTACATTAGATGAAATCCACAGAATCACATAAATTGTATGTGTGGAAAGAGACCATGGAGAAAGAAACAACTATGGAGCAGATATTTGCTCGTATGCAAGTTAAGTTTTGAGCTGAAGAAAATTAAAACGAAACATCCTACCTGAGTTTAGAAACCAACACAAGAATAGATTTGAGTTAGTTAACACTTGTCAAAGACCAGACATGTTGTGGGATAATATCAAGAGCATCATACAAGAAGAAAGCAAATGGTCATTTAAAAAACCAGGAAAGAAATAATATTCCAAAATGGATGTCAGAGAGACTCTGAAACTTGATCTTGAATGTAGAGAAGATGCAGCAACTCAAAGAAATTATGAAGTAAAACAGTGGAACAGAAAGGGTAGCTCAAGAAGATTAAGGAAAATATTATAATGAAATGTACAAAAACCTGAAGTTATAAAACCAAAAGGGAAGAACATGATCAGCATTTCTCAAGTTAAGGGAACTTAAGAATAATATCAATCCTCAAGTTCAAATACTCCATGGACAAAATAGTGGATTGTGCAGGATGGATGAAAAAATATGGAAGGCATACACAGAGTCACTGCACCAAAAGTGTTTCATTGATATTCTATCATTTCAAGAGATAGCACATGACCAAGAATGGATGGAATTGAAGAAAGAAGTCAAAGCTGTACTGAAGGCATTAGTGAAAACAAGTCTCAGGAATTGAACTCAGGAACTGAAGTGTTTTAACAAACTGATGCAGCTCTGGAAGTACTCAGTCTTCTATTACAAGAAATTTGGAAGAGAGCTACCTGGCCTTCTTCCAGTTGGAAAAGATACATATTTTTGCCCATTCCAAACAAAGGGACCCAATTTAAGGTAGGAATTATTGAACAATATGATTAATATCAAATGCAAATGAAGTTTTGCAAGACACAATTTAAAAATTGTTGCAGCAGTCCATTAACATGGAAATATTAAAAATTCAAACTTCATTCAGAAAAGGATGTGAAAGAAAAATATCATTGTTGATATCAGATAGATTTTGGCTGAAACTAGAGAGTATCAGAAAGATGTTTCCTTATGTTTTATTGACTATCAGAACCATTTGACAGTGTGCATCATAACAGTGTATAGTATTGCAAAGAATGGAAATTTCAGAACATCTAATTGTGCTCATGCAGAAATTGTACATAGATGGGGATGCAGTCATTATATTTGAACAAAGGGATATTGTATGGTTTGAAATCAGGAATGGTGTGCCTCAGGGTTGCATACTTTCTCCATACTTTTCAATGTGTATGCACAGCAAATTATTTGAGAAGCTGAACTATATGGAGTCAGGATTGGAAGAAGTGTCATTAATAGCCAGCAATATGCAGATGATGTAACCTTGCTTACTGAAAGCAAAGAGAACTTGAAGTACTTACTGATGAAGATCAAAGACGATACCCTTCAGTATGGATTACACGTCAAATAAAGAAAAAAAATCCTCACGAAACCAATAAATAACATCATGGAAATGGAGAAAAGATTGAAATTGTCAACGATTTCATCTACCTGGGTTGACAATCAATAAGCAGCATTCAAGGAAGTAAATGCCATTACATTTGGAAAATTAAAAAGAACTCTAAGTGTTAAAGAGCAAAACGGTTACTTTGAGGAATAAGGTGTTTGAGGACTAAGGTATTTTCAATTGCGTCATATACATGTTGTTAGATATCTTTGAGTCTATTCCCACCCATAGGGACCATGTGCACAACAGAATAAACACTTCCTGGCCCTATGCCATCCTCATAGTTGTTGCACTTGAGCCCATTGCTGTGCCATGTGCCAATCCATTTCATTGAGGGTCTTCCTCTTTTTCACTGACCCTCCACTTTACCAAGCATGATGTCTTTTTCCAAGGACTTGTCTATCCTGATAACATGTCCAAAGTATGAGAAATAAAATCTCACCATCCTGAATTCTAAGGAATAATCTGTACTTCTTCCAATATAGACCCATTTGTTCATCTGGTATCCCATGGTACCTTCAATATTCTCCAACACCACAACTCAAGTGCATCCATTCTACTGTTTCCTTATTCATGGCCCCATTTTCACATGTATATGAGGCTATTGAAAATAACATGCTTTGGGTAAGGTGTACCTTAGTCCTTAAACTGGTATCTTTGCTCTTGAACACTTTAAAGAGGTCTTGTGCAGCAAATTTGCCTTATGCAATATGTTGCTTGGTTTCTTGGTTCCTGTTCCCATAAGTGTAGATTCTGGATTCAAGTAAAAGGAGGAAATCTTTGACAACTTCAATCTTTTCTCCATTTATCTTGATATAGTTGACTAGTCCTGTTGTGAGGAGTTTTGATTTCTTTACCTTGGGGTGCAGCCCATATGAAAGGCTGTGGTCTTTGATCTTCATCATCAAATATTTTAGTCTTCTTTGCTTTCAACAAGAAAGTTGTATCATCTGTATATTTCACGTTGTTTGTGAGTCTTCCTCCAATCCTGATGTCACATTATTCTTCATAGAATCCAAATTCTCTATTTGCTCATCATACAGATTGAATAAGTATGGTGAAAGAATACAACCATACTTTTCTGATTTTAAAACATGCTTGTTCTGTTCTTGTTCTATGTACAGAATCCACAGGAGCACAATTAAATGTTCTTCTCACTGTTATCCACAGCTTGTCATAATCCACATAGTCAAATGTCTTTGCATAGTCAATAAAGTAAAATAAAACATCTTTCTGGGATTTTCTGCTTTCAGCCAAGATTAATCTGACACCAACAATGATATCTCTATACCATGTCCTCTTCTGAATCTAGTTTGAATTTCTGACAGTTATGTGTCATGTACTGTTGTAACCATGTCTGAACTGTCTTTAGGAAAATGTTACCTGCCTGTGATATTAATGATATTGTTTGGTGATTGCTATCCTCTGTTGGGTAATCTTTCTTTGGAATGGTCACATATGTGGATCTATTCCAATCGGTTGGCTAGGTAGCTATCCTCCAAATTTCTTTGCATTTATAAGCACCTCCAGTGCTGCATCAATTTGTTGAAAGATTTCAATATGTATATCAACAATTCCTATAGCCTTGTTTCACCCATTGCCTGCAGTGTAGCTTGGACTTCTTCCTTCAGTGCCATCAGCTCTTGATCATATACTACCTCTTGAGGTGTTTGAACATCGATCTTTTCTTTCTGGAAAAAGGACTCTGTGTATACCTTCTATCCTCTTTTTTTTTTTTTTCCCCGAGATATTAAATATTTTTATTGAATACACATGATCATGGATGATACATAGATGTCAATCCCATCTATAATTTTATCTGGTACCATTAAATTAAATTAGATATACAGTATGTGCCAACAACCATTTTTGTAATCAAATAAATTGTTTAACTGCTTGGGTGACCATTTAATAGTGAATTCCAGGTTCTTAACATAGCAACTGTTTGTTCAACTACACAATGGTTTCTGAAAATGGCTTCTCTGCCCCCAAGCAGTCCTCCTCTAAGGTTATATAAGTAAATTGAATGGAATCTGACATCACCCTGAAGGAATTCTAACTTCACACTGTGAGGTAGTTTATCAACATGGTTTTGGAGTAGACCAACTTTACACAGCACATTAAAAAAAAGACCTTCATTCAGCATCATGATCAGACAATTATACTTAGCAATAAACATCATGGGTGTGGGAAAAAAGATAAAAACAAAAAAAACTACATTAAAATTCTTTGTTGAAATGCTTTCCACTTTCCACAGAACAAAAACTAAAATAACCTGTTAAAGGAGCTCTGGTAGAGTAGTGGTTACGAATCGGGCTGTGAGCCGCAAGGTCAGCAGTTTGAAACTACCAGTTGTTCCGCGGGAGAAAGATGAGGCTTTCTGCTCCCGTAAAGATTTACAGATTGGAAACCCTGTATAGGCTCGCTATGAGTCGGAACCGACTTCACAGCACACAACAACAGTCCTCAAGTTTTGATTTGGTGTCTTCTTTAATGCTACCAACAAAAATCTTTTTCACAGTTAAGTGGGCGCCTGGTCTTTGAGAGTCTTCTTGTGAAACGGCCTTCTTTGATTCCACCACTTTTCCATTCACCTTGTGTGGCCTTGCATTCATGGCTGCCTCCACCTCCTCCACAGTAGAATAAGTGACCAACCCAAAGCCTTTGGAGCGCTTGGTGTTTGGATTTCTCATCACCACACAGTCTGTGAGCATCCCCTATTGCTCAAAATGGCTCCTCAGGCTCTCATCTGTTGTTTCAAAGCTCAACCCTCTGATGAAGAGTTTCCGCAGCTGTTGAAGCTCTTTAGGAGACTCTGAATTAGACATGAAAGCAGTGAGGGGGAAAAAACAACAACAAAAAAAAGACTAACGATGCTTCCCTCTGAGCTGTCCACAAGCTCTCCCATCCTCTTTTGATGCTTTCTGTGTAATTCAGTATTTTGTCTGTAGAATTCTTCAATATTGCAAGTTGAGGATCGATTTTTTTTTTTTTTTCTTCAATTCTTTCAGTTTGAGAAATGTTGAGCATGTTCTTCCAGTTTAGTTTTCTAATTCCAGGTATTTGTACTTTTCATTATGATACTTGACTTTCGAGCTGTCCTTTGAATTTTTTCTGTTGAATTATTTGACTTCCTCATTTCTTCCATTCACTTTAGCATTTCTGTACTGTTGTTGTTGTTAAGTTCCATGAAGTTGGTTCTAACTCATAATGACCCTGCACAGGGTTTCCAAGGAGCAGATGGCAAGTTTGAACCATCAACCTTGCTGTTCAAACCTACCTTGCAGTCCAATGCTTTATCCTAATACTGTATAACAAATATCAGAGTCTTGTCTGATACTCATTTTGGTCTTTTCTCTCTCTCCTGTCTTTTTAATGACCTTGTGCTTTTTTGATGTTATCCCACAGCTCTTCTGGTCTTTGGTCATTAGAATCTAATGCAGAAAATTTGTTCTTAAGATTATCTCTAATGTCAGGTGGCACATGTCTACTCATATTTTGGCTCTTGTGAACTTGAAAGCTAGGGAATAAAGATGAAGGAGGAAGAATTTACATACTTGCATTATGGTGTTGGTAAGGTATATTGAATGTACAATGACTACCAAAAGAACAAAGAATTTTCCTTAGAAGGGAGAATGCGGCAAATTCGTGTCATGTACTTTGGATATGTCATGGGCGGGACCAGTTCTTGGTGAGGATTAGTGAAACAAGAGAAAGATTCAATGAAATGGATTGACACATTCATTGGCTGTAACAAATTCCTCAAACTTAACTACCATTGTGAGGTTTGTGCACAACTGTTCAGTGGTTCATTTTGTCGTACATAGAATTGCTATGAGTTATAACCTTCACTGTTGGGAGCCACTGAACCAGAGATCACTCCACCTTAGGGGGTCTAGCAGAAGATGGCCTGAGGGTGTCTGCTTGGGCAAAAGTCCCCAGCACAAGGAGGAAGTGACCTATAACTCAGTGCGCTGTAGATGTTGTTGTTGTTAAGTGCCGTCAAGTCGGTTCCGACCCATAGCGACCCTGTACAGGGTTTCCGAGGCTGTAAATCTTTATGGGAGCAGAAATCCTCATCTTTCTCCCACAGAGCGGCTAGTAGTTTCAAACTGCTAACATAGGTTCGCAGCCCGATTCGTAACCACTACGCTACCAGAGCTGTAGATGTAGTCAATAGGAAAGCATGCAAACATTTCTGCTTGTCTATGCAAACGGCAGAACTGTTCTTCTAGCAATTGTTTGTTCTAGTTGTTCTCAGATAATTGCTCTGTGTACCCAGAACCAGGACTGCCCTC
>NW_006408576.1:8170518-8197954 GCF_000296735.1 Chrysochloris asiatica
AACTTCTTATATTTAATGTAATTTTAAGCACTTATATTTTTTAGGATAAATCAATCAAATGAATTAAAAAAGCCTTAATATCATTGGTAGACTCTAAAATACACTAAAATTGTTGTGACTGTGTGCAACAATCTTGTAAAACTTACCACTATGAAGTAAAGTTGAATCAGTGATGGATACCCTCATACCTGACTTTGCAGCTGAATCATCTGGGTTACATTTAAGTAATTATCTAATATATTTTAAGTTATTTATTGAAAATATTCTTTAAAAACCTAAAATGTAAAAATGAAATGCACATATCTCAAAAAAAAAAAACAACAAAAAAATTATTCTTTCAATTCTCCTCACCCTTTAGACCACTTTCCCAAAGTGATTTCTTTTAGCTGTTAAATTATTGTTTCTTTATAATATGTTTTAATTGGTATTTCTTGCTTGATCAGTTTAAACATAATCAATTTATTTGCTGCTACAGCAGAAGAAAATTTAGCTCTCTTTGCCATTATGTCTCTACTTTATCCTCTCAAATAAATAATTACAACTAAGTCTTGATTTCTCTAAATCAAGACAGTTATGATTATGATATAAATATTGGTAGTGGTGATTATGTGCCAGGGTGTCAGTTCTGACTCATAGCAGCCCTGCATAGGGTTTCTGAAGCTGTAAATCTTTACAGTAGCAGAAAGCCTCATCTTTCACCTGTAGAGTGACTGGTAGATTCGAACTCCTGACCTTTCAACTCGTAACCCACTATGCTACCAGAAATCCCTGATATAAATATACATTCCTGTAAAATTGAATTCTGTACTAAAATTGCTTTTCTTGGAAGTTTGCATTTTTTCATCATTGCTAGTAACAGATGATTTTTTTTTAACCCTGTTATGTCATCAGAGCATTTTACCTCTCAGAGTCCTCCATCCCCTTCTGCTACCTAGGTTTACAGATTAATTGTGGGTATAGACTTTTTTTCACAAATGGTCTTTTATTCATTATTTTCCTTGTGATTGGTTTATTCCTTGTTGTTTCTGTAGTCCATCCTTCTGTCTCTCCTAAGAAATATTGCATGAAAATGTTTGAGTCCTTATCGTCATATAACTGATGTCTTTCTTTGCCATCACACTTGATTGACACTTTTATTGGGTAGAAAATTCTAGGAAAAGATCACATTTTCTTAGAATTTTGAGTTTTATCTGTTGTCTTTTGCATTTGTTTTTATAGCTGGTGTCTCTATTGTTGTTTCCTGTATGTTTATATCCAATTTTGTCACTTTATTTGGAAGCTATAACAAAAATTTTTTTTTAACATACTATCATTATAGTTTGGTGGGTTTCTGTGTTTAAGTGCCGTCGAGTCAGTTCCAACTCATAGCTACCCTGTATAGGGTTTCTGAGGAATGACCCGTGGGTTTGTACTGCTGACCTTGCAGCTCAAACAGACCTTGCAGTACAGTGCATTATTCTTCAGTACCACACCAGGACTCTGGAAGTTTTAATTAAAAAAAAAATGTTTTTTTATCTTCCCCAAATTTAAATATGTATGCTTTCTTTGCTATTGTTTTGGCATAGGCAAAACCCTCCATACAGTTTTGTTGTTTCTTTTGTTGTTGTTGTTGGCTTGCTGGAATTATTTTATTATCTTTTCCTGGCTTTGAGTTATTCACGTGACTTCATCTGTTTCTTTTATTGATCATTTTGTATTAACATTTAAAAATTTCCAGAGCCTTTTCTTATTTCATATTTTATCTTTAATAGATACTTGATGCTATTATATATATATAAATTATATAATCAATATTTTCTTGAGTCTCTGTGGCATATAGTGTAAACTTTATTAAATTTATTTTTGTTGTTGTTTTGGGTCCTCTCATTCAGTACTATCATTGTTTTCATTCTTCTACTCAGTTAATTTAGCCTTTTCTTGAATTAATTTTCCTCATGTATTTTAAGATGTTGGTAGTTTGTTCATACTTTAAGGCATAACTTGGTAAAATTTTTCTGTACAAGGTTAGATGTTATATTGTTTAATCTTTGCGGCTGTACCATCAATGTTGTTCGTATTCAACTCTGTTGCTATAGCAAGCAATCATCTATAGACAATACATAAACAAATGACCATGGCTGTATTCCAATAAAATTTTACGTACAAAATAATCTGTGACTTAGCATAATGGTCATAAATTTTCAAACTCCTGGTTTATATTATTTCAGTTAGTTCCATCACAGCATCAGTCATTTTATTTCTTACTCTTTATTTGTATTGGCTCCTTTGTTAGATTTGCTGATGGTTTATTTATTAGTATTAATCTTTTCAAAGAACCAACTCTAGTTCTGTTGATTCCTTCTATTTTTATGTTTTCTATTTCATTTATTTATGTTTTCATCTCTACTATTTATTTTCCTGTGGTGACTGAAGTCTTATTTTACTGTACTTTTACTAATTGTTGAAGTAGGGATAAAGTAATGATTCTAGTTCCTTTTTTTCTTTTTTGATATGTAATTTAGTGGTACAAATTGCCCACTGAGCACTCTTTTTACTATGTTTGTTGTTCTGATGTTGTTATATGCCATGGAGTTGGTTCCAACTCATAGCAATCCTGTACAGGGTTTCTGAGGCTGGAAATCTTACCGAGAGCAGAAAGGCTCTTCTTTCTCCCATGGAACAGTTGGTAGTTTCAAACTGCTGACCGTGAGATTAGCAGCCTGATTCATAACCACTACCATTGCTATATTTTCATGATCATTTGATTCAAGATTTAAAAAAAATTCTTCTATTTCCTAGTAGCTTTTAAGCAGAATGTTATTCAATTTCCAAATTTTTGGGTTTTTTTTCCCTTGATCTTCCTTATTGTTGATTTCTAAATTTATAATATGATCTCAGAAAATATTTTGTAGTATTCTGATGTTTTGAAATGTATTAATATTTGCTTTATGACTTAGTATGTGGTAGCTCTGGTGTGGCACTGCAGGATCAGTACTGGACTTTGTACCACAAAATTGACAGTTCAAACCCAACAACAATTTCTTGGAAACTCTATACAGTGTTGCTATAAACTGACTTCATGGCACTTAACACCAACAACAGTGTGATAACTCTGTTTGATAAGCATTGGACTGTGAACCACAAAGTGGACAGAGCTCAACAGATCCTCTAGGAGAGATAGATGAGGCTTTTTGCATCTGCAAAGTTGTACAGCCTCAGAAACCCTATACATGTCATGATGAGTCAGATGACAACAAGAGCATCATCTGACAGCTCTTAACAACAACAACAACATGCTCTCTTCTGGAGAATGTTCCATGTGCACTGTAAAAGAAACTATATTTGAACAAGAAAGGTAAAACATTAACTGTCTCCTTCCCACCCAGGAGACAAGCTAGAATGTTAATCAGGTTACTGATTGGGACCAATCCTCTGGTTTCCCTCCTGTCCTCAAACAGGTCTGCAACCTAACCACTCCCCGATTCTGACCCCATATAAACCCATGCTGACCTGCATTAGGGGATCAGAATCTGGAGAAGTTAGATCCTCTGAGCCAGCCAGCTTAATAAACCTGAAACTTTACTTCACCTCTCCAAGTGGCCTCGGTTTCTTTGATGACACATCAAGAGCTGCTTTGACACTCTTGAGTCTACAGCTGCTGTGACACTCTCAGACCCAGAGCTGCTGTAACATATTGTGTCTATATTGCGCTGCTGTTGGTTTGCTGTTGGTTTAATGTATGTCTGTGGGGCCAAGTTAGGTGAGTGCATTGTTTAGTGCATCTGTGTATATCTTTGTTGAGTTTCTTTTTAGCTTTTCTGTCCTTAATCAAAAGTGGTGTATTAAAGTCTTTTACTATTATTGTGGCATTGTCTATTTCTCTTTTATTCTGTTAACCACCACTTATCTGTTAGTCTGTGGTTACTGTGTGTAACTGATTCCAAACAGATTTCAACAGATTCCAATGTAAGGCAGATTAAGGAAAGTTCAACACCATTTCTGAATGGTTAATAACTGAAAACTTTATGAGAAGCAATGAAATGTTGTCAGATATAGTGCCAGAAGATGAGACCCTCAGAATAGAAAGCGCTCAAAATACTACTTGGAAAGATGTATCTCCTTAAAATATGTTTGTTGTTAAGTGCCATCAAGTTGGTTCTGACCCATAGCGACCCTGTATAGGGTTTCCAAGGAGTGACTGGTGAGTTTGAAGCAAAGACTTTGCGGTTCAAACCAACTTTGCAGTTCAGCACATTAAACCAGGACTCTCCTTAAAGTATGTGGTTGTTGTTAAGTGCCTTTGAGTCAACTCTGACCCATATAATAGTTGACCTTAATTATGTAGATTGAGCAAAGCTTGCAGGAACCTTCACATGTTGATGAAGAAACAGTTGCAAACATCTGCTAATAATCGATGCATAGAATGTACAAAGTATGGCTCTAGGAAAATTGGAAATCATCAAAAATGAAACGGAACACATAAAGATTGATATCTTAGGCATTAGGAAGCTGAAATGGACAGGTCTTGGACATTTTGAATCAGGCAAACAAATAATTTACTATTCTAAGTATGACAAATTGTAAAGGAATGGTATTGTATTCACTGTCAAAAAGAGCATTTGAAGATTTATCTTGACGTGCAATGCTGTCTATGATAGGATAATACTCATCACCTACAAGAAAGACAAGTTAATTCTACTAATATTCAGACTTATACAACCACCACTAGTGATAATGAAATTGAAGATTTCTGCCAACTTCTTCAGGCTGAAATATACAATCAAGATGCATTGATAATTTCTGATGAAATGAATGCAAAATCTGGAAGCAAAGATGAGTAGTTGAGAAATACCATCTTGGGATACAAATGATGCTAGAGTTCTTGTGACAGAATTATGTAAGAACATTGACTTGTTCATTGCAAATACCATTTTCAAAAACATAAAACTTAACTATACACATAAAGTCCTGGTGTGGCGCTTCAGGATAAGCACTGGACTGCTAAACTGAAGGTTCATACCAGCTGCGCCACAGAAACTCTATATAGGTTGGCTATGAATTGGAACTGACTCCATAGAACTTACCACCACCAACAATATATACATGCTCCTCACTAGATGGAATACACAGGAATCAAATTGACTACATCTGTAAACCATGACAATAGAGACGTTCAATATCATCAGCCAAAATAAGGCCAGGGACCAACTGTTGAATAGATTATCAATTGATCATATGCAAGTTCAGGCTGAAGCTGAAGAAAATTAAAACAAGTCAATAAGAGCCAAAATATGATCTTAAATATATACCACCTGAATTTAGAACCCATCTCAAAAACAGATATGATTCATTAGAAACTATTTATCCAAACCTTGTATCAAGAATATCATCCATGAAGAAAGCAAAAGGTGCTTGAAAAGATAGGAAAGAAAGAAAAGACCAAACGAAGAGACTTTAGATTTTGCTTTTGAGAAGAGAAGCTAAAGCAACTAAAGAAATGAGGATGTCAAAGAGCTTAATTGAAAATTTCAAAGGGAAACTTGAGAAGACAAAGTAAATTATAATGAAATGAATAAAGATCTGGAGGTAGAAAACCAAAAGGGCAGAACGTGCTCAGAATTTCTCAAGCTGTAAGAAGTGAAGAAAAAATTCAAGTTTCAACTTGCAATATTGAAGTATTCTTAATTAATTCTTAAATTCTAAAATATTAAATGATGCAGGAAGCATCAAAAGAAGATTTATACGACTGCTGTCAGGATTCGTTTTTTTATATTTGGTTTTGGAAAGTTTGATTATGATTTGGGTTGGTAATTTTGTTTTGTTCTCTATCCTATTTGGGGCTCATTGACCTTTCTGAATGTATATCTTTTCAAGTTTCATGAATAAAGAGAGGTGAGTACCTTCAGATCTAGCCTTAGTCTTGGAATGGGTTCCCTCTGGGTACTGATTTGTAGAGCTGAAGAACTTTGTGACACTTGCAGACGTACCTAGGAAACCCTATATAGGATTGCTATATGTATGTATATAATATTATAATATCTATATTATTTATATCTCTAGCTGACATGTATATATACATATGCATATGTACATATATGTGGTTTGTTTTTCTACACAGGACTTATGGCCATGGTTTAGGTTGGAGGAGATTGTTGTTAAGTGCTGTCAAGTTTATTCCAACTCACAGTGACACTGTATAGGGTTTTGGAGAAGTGACTGGTGGATTTGAACTCCCAACCTTACAATTAGAAATCAAATGCTTATCCTACAGTGCTACACTAAGATGTAGTTCCCAGTAAACTGAAAAATAATTTGGCATATTGAACCTTGTAAGGGTCCACTGTGGCCCTTCAGAATTTCTAGAGTCCAGTGAAACACATCACAAGTCATCTGTTAATTTGTCATACTGTGGTGGTTTGTGTGTTGCTGTGATGTTAAAAGTTATTGCATTGGTATTTTAAATACCATCAGAATCATGCATGGTGGATATGCTTCAGTGAAGCTTCCAGACTAGATGGACTAGGAAAAAGCAAGAGTAGACACTTCTGAATGGTTAACCACAGAAAACCTTATGAATAGCAGTGAAACATTGTCCAAAATAATGCCAGAAGCTAAACACTGGGTTGGAAGACGCTCAAAATATGACTGGGAAAGAGCAAAGTAGAGTGGACAATAATGACATGGATGGAGCAAAGCTTTTTGGAAGGATTACTTTTTTGGAATCAAGAACAATCACATTTTGTGAAATGTACTTTGGACATGTTATTAGGAAGGACAAGTCCCTGGAGAAGGATTTCATTCTTGGTAAAGTAGTGAGTCCATGGAAAAGAGAAAGACCCTCAATGAAATGGATTGGTATAGAGTCTGGAACAATGGACTCAAACATAGCAATGATTGTTAGGAGGTCACAAGACTGGCCAATGCTTTGTTCTGTTGTATATTGCATTGTTATGAGTCAGAAAGGAGTTCTGGTAGCATAGACGTTACAAGTTGGGCTATTAACCTCAAAGACAGTAGTTCAAAACTACCAGCAGTTCTGTGGGAGAAAGATAAGGCTTTCTGCTCCTATAAATATTTACAACCTTGAAAACCCACCACCAACAGCACCTACTTCTTTAGACTGTTGGGACAGATTAAGTGAATTAATGTATCCAATGTGAACTGAACTCATCCAGTGATACCATGGACTAAAGACCAGGTTATTTCCATAAAGTTTAAAGCCAGTTATGTAGCAGTTGTACTTTGTAATACGTGGGGTTACCATGCTTTAGGATTGAATCAAAGACAATGGTGTTCTTTTTTGGCTTTGGGATATAGTAAATACGATGCAAGTATTGTTGTTGTTGTTAAGTGCTGTCGAGCCGGTTCCGACCCATAGCGACCCTGTACAGGGTTTCCGAGGGTGTAAATCTTTACGGGAGTAGAAAGCCTCATCTTTCTCCCGCGGAGCGGCTGGTAGTTTAGAACCGCTGACCTTAAGGTTCGCATTATTAAATGCCTCCACAAAACAAAGCAACAAAACTAGACACATTAAAAATTATTATACTCAAAGAAGTCAGACCTATAAAGATGCAAAAAAGGCCTCCTAAAATTGTAGGTTTTAATGCTACTGTAAGGAGCTTTGGTAGCATAGCGGTTATGAATCAGACTACAAACTTCAAGGTCAGAAGTTTGAAACTACCAACTGTTCCATGGGAAAAAATTTAGACTCTCTGTTCCTATAAAGATGTATAACCTCACAAACCCTATGCAGGGTCACTATGAGCCGGAACCGAGTCCATAGCACACCACAACCACCACCACCAATGCTACTCTATGGGATGTGGACTGCTTAAGAGGTTGTTAGAAGACAAATTTGAATATTGGAAGTGGTTCCTCGAAACCCTATATAGGGTCCCTATGTGTCAGAACTGACGTGATGCATGGCACTTAACAAAAACAATGAGACTTTTGGTTAAGAAATCAGTATTCCACAGCTGATACAAATCTTTTTTGCCAGGAAGATTTTTGATAATAACCTTTGTTTTGCAATCAATGTCATACAAAGCTTTGGGATCCTGTCAAATTAGTTATTAGCATGCATTTAGGATGATACTAACTATGGTAATCATAAGTATCTCACATAATTTTTGTGATTTTACTAGCTTCTTTTGCCATGCTTGAGTTGGAGGAGGGTTCTACTTAAGCTTTCAGAAAGAGTCGAAACTATTCTTATCATTTTCTTCTTACCATTCTTACTATTTGCTTATGTTTTTATCTTTTACCTAGTACTTAAAAATAATATATAGTATATATAATATTCATACCATTCTTAAGTTCTAAAACATTCAACTATAATGATTACTCTGAGTCTTATCCCTTGCCCAAGTGTATCCCTTGTACTGATCAGATGTTCCATCCCATACAGTTCTCCGACTAGCCTCCTTGAGCCAGCCTCTTAATTTTGTGTTCATAACTCTCTTGCTATAATGGTTCTATAATGGACGTAGGAGTCATGGTGTGGCACTGTAGAATCAGCACTGGGCTGAGAACCACAAAATCAGCACTCTAAACCCACCAGCTCCTCCTCAGATACCCTATACAGGGTCTCTATGAGTCAGAACTAACTCGATGGCACTTTACAACAACAACATCATGTATGTATATATCTCTAAAATACATTGATTTTGTTGTTGTTGTTGTTTATATTTGAGCATTATAAAAATGATAAAGTATGTAATCTTTTGGTATTTGCTTTTATTGTTTAACATGTTTTTAAGACTTCTTTATTCTATACAAAATAGTACATTTTGTGAACATTTTGATTTATTTATTTCTTTAGTGATAGTCATCTGGACTGTCACTCATATTAAAACTTCATTCCTTTTCCCTCTCTGAGCATTAATCAATTAATGTTGAAATATTATTTAGCCTGAGTTATCTGAGCTTAGTTGGGAGATTGTTTTCATTTTTTATTTTTTCTAATCAACTTCTAACATAATTTCTTTTCTTTCCATACTAGATCTCTGTTCAATCTGCCCACCTTCTGAAAATTGTCAGTGTTGAGGTCAGGATTATACTTCTTTCTTCTCTTCAGTTTACTTCATTGAAAATGACACACAGGAAATGGAAATACATTCCAACACAAAGACTTTTTACAAACTGATAAAATCCTAAAATTGTGAAAGCATCTAAGACAAAAAAAACGAAGCTTGGGAAGCATAAGCATCTACCTTCAAGATCCATGTAAACTGAATTAGGCCTATGAATTGTTGTTGTGTTATGTGCCGTGGAGTCAGTTTTGACTCATAGTCACCCTGTACAGCGTTTTTGAGGCTGTAAATCTTTACGGGAGCAGAAAGCCTCATCTTTCCCCTGCAGAGCTTCTGGTAGTTTTGAACTGGTGATCTTGCGGTTTGCAGCCCGATTCATAACCACTACGCTACCAGAGCTCCTTAGGCCTATGAATAAGGGTTCTTAATTCCTTGTTAATTCACCATCCCATTTGGCAAGTTTACTTATGACAGACTGATGGTGATTACTTTCTACCCATGTGTCTTAATACTTCAGATGGTTGTTGTTGTTTTTAAGTGCCATCGAGTCAGTTCCCACTTAGAGCAACCCTGTATAGGGTTTCCTAGGAGTGACTGGTGGGTTTGAACCTTGTGGATAGAATCCAGTGGTTATCTTACAGTGCCACACCACCTCATTTGGCAGGCATGCCTGTCACACTGATGCAGATTGTGTTTTCCGCTGTGTCTTAGTGCTTCAGATGGTAGATCATAAAAATAGATTCATGGATATCAATACAAATGGAAACCTTTGATCAATGAAAAACATGCTGTATATCAAACACTAGTATTTTCTTTATTTGATTGAATAACCTGTCATTTTACCCAGCAGATATCACTGTTTTAATAAACTAAGATTTATGATATTCATAATCTGTTTATTGAATTCATATAAAATTATTGAAAAGTAATATAACATTACTCATCCTTTTCTTTAAAATATAAATATTCAGTGTTTATATCCTTCGAATGAAGGGGAATATTCTCAGGACTAGCAATGAATATCATTACCTCCTATCTCATATTATATACTGGCTGAGGAATTGAGAAACTTCTTTAATAAAGGCCGTGACGGATTGCAGAGACTGAATTACGAGTTTTAATAACCACCATTTCAAATATTTGCATATTCAACTTGCTCAGAAGTTATTGATTTGTTTGCCTTCTATTCTTATGGAAAACTGATTTGAAAGCATGATACTAAGTCTGTATTTCCTCTACTCAAGATAATTTTAGGTTTAGCCAGGAGGAAATAGAGCTCAGAGAAAAGACCGTTGTAAATGACTACAGGACTCCACCTGAGCCAGGTCCATGAGCACCTATACTGCGTTTCTGTTTAACCAAAGTCTCTTCAGCCCCCTTTTCTAACTACCCAACTGGCCACATCAAATACCTTTGAATTCATTCTTGTTTTCTTCTTTATAATCTACTTCGCAATCTTCACCAATCCTGTCCATATTAAACTGAAATAGTCCTTAACCTTGGCCCTTTCTCAAGCTCCACAACACAGTGACATCATTTTTCCCCTGTGGAATGACCTACTAATGTGTCTTTTTGTTTTCATTCTTCTTTCATCTAATGCAATAGCCACACAGTCACTAAAGTTAAAATATGAGGTAAATTCGACCATATCACATTTCTGCTTAAACATAGTAACACTAACTTTTCTACTATACAAAATCCAAACTCTACAGGCCTTTCCTCATCTTTTATAATCTGGCTTCAGTCTTGCCTCAGTTTTGGAATTTGCCATATATGCCTTACACTTCAGACACTTTCAGCTACTGGCCCTCTGCATTTGTACATGTTTCCTCTTCTCAGTATAAGAGGGGGGTTCAAAAAAATCTGTAGATAAATGACATTTAAAAATAATGGAATTTTCCACATGCTTTTGTATTTTCCTTCGTTGCTTAATTTTCTGTTTTTTTAATTAGTTCAACCTTGATACATCATACCATTACTAAATATTATTGCATTTCTAATAGATTATAAAAATATATTTTAACAAATTTAATGGGTTCAATCTTTTTAAGTTTTAAAGTAATTTGAATTTCAAGTATTACATAAAGGAAACTGTTTTTTATTCAAACTGTGATAATAATTTTATACTGCTTGTAGAAGAAGTAGAAGTAAAGCTTAGAAACAATTTTATTTATATTTAAAGATTATCATCTAGTCATGTACATGGCTTTTCTTGGGTAGTTTTAATAATTTATTTAAATGATATAAACCATTTTCTTTTTATGTAATAACTGAGTTATTAACAGATGGGCATGGTTTTTACGCCAAGCTGCTACATATAATCTTGACCAATTTTCTTTGGGTGAAAATAGACTTTCTACCTTATGGTGTTCATTTTGGTTGTTTTGTTTGGAGGTTGTTTAACATGCTTGAGCTGAAGTTTATAGGATCTCTTTTTAAATTTCTGATACACTGTTGTTGTTGAATGTGTCAAGTTGGTTCTGACTCTTAGTGATCCTATGTAAGGTTTCCAAGGAGCAGCTGGTGGGTTTGAAATGCTGAATTTAAGGTTAGTAGTTCAGGGCTTATAATACACCACCACATCAGGACTCCTGATGGTGGTAGTTGTGTGTTGCTGAGTAAGTTCTGACTCAGAGTGACCCTCTATAGGGTTTCCAAGGCGGTAAATCTTTATGGGAGCAGAAAGCCTCATCTTTCTCCTGCAGTGACTGGAAGATATGAACAGCTGACCTTGTAATTAGCAGTCCAACTCAGAACCCATTACACTACCAGCTTGCCTCCTTTTCATACATGTTCTATATTAATTAACACAGCACTTCATTTCATCAGCTCTTTGTTTCCTGTTGTTGTTAAGTGCCTTTAAGTTAGTTTTGACTCATAGCAACCCTGGATAGGGTTTCTGAGGAACGGATAGTGAATTTGAACCACCCACCTTACAATTCATTCAAATTGACCTTACTTTCCAGTGCCACAACAGGATTCCTTGTTTCCTGTATCAGTTTGGTAATCATAATTAGAATATTAAAAAAAATTAATGACAATGGAGAACAAAGACTCTCAATGCAATTTTCTATACTTTGGTAGTGGTTATGGGCCGTGGAGTTGGTTCCGATTCATAGCGAACCTGCATAGGGTTTCCAAGGCTGTCAATCTTCATGGGAGCAGAAAGCCTCATCTTTCTCTCTCAAAAGAGATGGATGTTTCAAACTGCTGACTTTAAGGTTCGCAGCCTGATTCGTAACCGCTACGATGCTTTAGTTGTTAATAAATGATTCTGTGAGGATATGAATAGTATTATTGGATTTTATAGATTGTGGGTAAAATGCCTGCTGCTGTAATTGTTATTGTTAAGTGCTATTGAGTCAGTTCTGACCCGTACTTACTTTATGTACAACAGAACAAACACCCCGCTTGTCCGGTGACATCCTCACATTCATTTCTATGTTTGAGCCCATTGTTGCACCCATGGCACCAATCCATTTCGTTGAGGGTCTTCGTCTTTTCTGCTGACCTTCTACCTTACCAGGCATGATGTTTTTCTCCAGAGACTTGGCCTCTCCTGATAACATGTCAGACATATGCAAGACAAAGTCTTACTATCCTCCTTTCTAAGAAACAGTCTGGCTGTACTTCTTCCAAGATAGATTTGTTCATTCTTCTGACAGTCCATAGTATATTTAATATTTTTAAACAAAACCCTAATTCAAATGCATGAATTCTTCTCAAGTCTTCCTTATTCATGGTCCAGTTTTGCATGCACTTTTTGTTGATTGAATATACTGATGTTTGGGTCAGGTACAGGGTAGCATCTTTGCTTTTTAACACGTTCAAGGGATCTTTTGCAGCATATTTGCCCAATGAATGAAGCGACCATGGGTGTGGATTGTGGAGACAAGAAAAAGGAAATCCTTGGAAACTTCAGTATGTTCTGTTTATTGTGATGTCACTTATTGGTACAGTTGTGAGGAATTTTGTTTTCTTTATGCTAAGATATAATCCATACTTAAAGCTTTTATCTTTGATTTTCATCCACAAGTGTTTCAAGTCCTTTTGGCTTTCAGCAAGTGAGGTTGTGCCATCTGCACATCTTAGGTTGTTAATGAATTTTGCCTCCAATCTTGATACAGTATTTTTCTTCATATAGTCCAACTTCTTAAATTTGCTCAGTTGTTGTTTGTTGTTATGTGCTGTGGAGTCGGTTCCCACTCATAGTGACCCTGTGCAGGGTTTCCGAGACTGTAAATCTTTACAGGAGCAGAAAGCCTCATCTTTCTCCCACGGAACAGCTGGTAGTTTCAAACTGCCTACCCTGAGGTTAGTAACCCAATTCGTAACCACTACGCTACCAGAGCTCCTTAAATGTGCTCATTATACACCTTAAATAGTGAAAAGATACAATCCTGGCACATACCTTTCCTGATTTGAAAAATGCAGTATCCTCTGGTTCTGTTTGAACAACTGCCTCTTGGCCCATGTATAGGTACCTCTTAAGCACAATTAAGTGTTCTGGAATTCCCATCATTCTTAATGTTATCATGATTTGTATTGATCCACAAAATCAAATGTTTTTCATTGTCAATAAGATGCAGGTAAATATCTTTCAAGTATTCTCTGCTTTCAGACCAGATCTATCTCACATCAGCAATTACATTGCCTTTCTACATCCTCTTCTGAATCTAGCTTGAGTTCCTGGCAGCTCCCTGTCAATAAAATGTTGCAAATATTTTTAAATTATTTTCAGCAAAATTTTACTTCCATGTGATATTAATAGTATTGTTCTATATTTTTCTGCATTTTGTTGTGTCACTTTTCTTTGGAATAGGCAGATATGAATCTCTTCCAGTCTGTCTTCTATATTTCTTAGCCAATAGAAGTGAGCACGTCCAATCATGTATCCATTTGTTAAATATGTTAGTTGATACTCTGTCTATTCCCAGAGCCTTGTTTTACACCAATACCTTCAGTGCAGCTGGACTTCTTCCTTTGATACCATCATTTCTTGATTATACGTTACCTCCTGAAATGGTTAAGTGTTGACAAATTCTTTTCAATGCAGACTCTATGCATTCTTTCCATCTTCTTTTGATGCTTCCTGCTTCCTTCAATAATTTGCACCAAGAATTCTCAATATTACTACTTGAAAATTCAGTTTTTACTTCATTTCTTTTGCTTGAGATATGTTGAGCTTGATCTTTCCTTTTGGTTTTCTAATTCCAGGTCTTTGCACACTTAATTATAATACATTATTGTTTCTTCTCGTGTTGCCATTTGAAATCTTCTATTAATTTTTTCTATGTCATTATTTCTTCTGTTTGCTTTAGGTACTCTACATTCAAGAGCAAGTTTCAGAGTCTCTTCTGACATCCATTTTGATCTCTTCTTTTTTTAATGCTATTTTGCTTTGTTATTGAAAGATTTTGATGTCATTCCATAATTCTCTTCTGCCCTCATTGGTGTTTAATGTGCCAAATTTATTTTTAAGATGGTCTCATAATTTAGGTGGGATAGTTGTCTTAATTTTCTTCAGCTTGAACTTGAACTTACATATGAGCAATTTTTGATCTGTTTTGCAGTCATCCTATATCCTTCAGACTAATGATATCAAGCGTCTTTATTTTTCTTTCCACAGATGTAGCTAATTTGATTCCAGGGTATTTCATCTGGCTAGGTCTGGGTGTATAGTGAATTTATGTTATTTAAAAAAATGGTATTTGCAAAGAGTAAGTCATCTGTCATGTAAAATTATTTTATGTCATCTTTGATGTCATTTCTATCACCAAGGTTGTACATTACAACTACTTATCCTTCTGTGTTTCTGATTTTTGTATTCCAATCACTAGTAATTATAAATGTATCTTGATTGCATAGTGGATACATTTCAGACTGCACAAATTTGTTAAATTCTTTATTTTTTTTCACCTTTGCTATGAATGATTGGCTTGTAAGTTTGAGTAACAGTCATAACTGTCTTCACCAATGAGGTGAATTTGAGGTAGGTAAACATGTTTCAATTTAGAATATTCTTATTTTAATAAAAATTATATAATGAAAGTTTATATAATGCCTGTTGATGTTATGTGTTGTTGAGTAGGTTCCAACTCACAATGACCTTTTTCACACCAGAATGAAACACTGCCTGGTACTTCACCATTCTCACAATTGTTATTAAGTTTGAGTCCATGCCACTTTCAATGGGCTAATCCATCTTGTTAAGAGTCTTCCTCTTTTTTACTGATGCTCACGTTACCAAGCATGATGTCCTTCCCCAGGGACTGGTCCCTCCTGATAATACGTCTGAAGTATGAGAGATGAAATCTCACCATCCTGGCTTCTAATGTACACTCTGGCTGTACTTCTTCCAGTACATATTGGTTTGTTCTTTTGGTAGTCCATAGTATTTTTGATATTCTTCTCCAACACCGTAACTCAAATGCATCAAATGTTTTTTAGATCCTTTTTTAAAAAAAGTTTTTATTGTGAATTGAGTGAAATTTTAGAGGTCAAATCATCAGTTTTACATTCAACAAATCATATACCTTGTTTCACTGCAATGATTATAATCCCCTCCATGTACCATCAGATAGCAGTATTTTTCTCTATTCACTTTAGCTCTTTCTGTCTTTTTTTTTAAACAGGCATATATAATAATTTACACCACCAAAGGGCACCTTCTGAAAGTCTGCCTCCTGGCTGCCAGTTCTTAGTTACCTCTCTTCCCAAGGATCTAGAGTCCTCGGCTGCTCCCTCTCTCCATGTCCCCATCTCTGCCTTCATCTCTGGTGTTGCTGCTTCTATGGATAAGGTTCTGCATTCTGTTTGTGCTCTTCTCCCTTGATGGTCCTAGGGTCCTTTGTTTCTGGACTGTAAAATTAACTATTCCCCCATGTTTGTTAAAAAACTTCTACCTTTACAATTGTGACAGTTGCAATTAGTCATGATAACTATTACTCACTATTGAATCTTAAAAATCTTATCCCCATCTATTTTAACCAGACCAATCTAGACAAGATGTAAACTATTCAGTGGAGACCATTTCTTCCCATACACACTCTTAAACTTCTTCTTAAAACTTTGTAAGCCTGTCACTTCATGCCTCCATCACCCCCTTATTTTTGGTAGCCAATATCTAAATTGTCCATCCCTATCTACCCATGTACAGAGGGGGTAGCATTGATACTTGATGTGAACATTCCTTCCCCCTCTGTTGGTATTTAGAGTTACTACTTCCATTAGTATAGGTCAAGTTCATCAAATTAAAGAAATTTATCGTTATTTCCTTTATACATTTTTTTTTTCTTTTTTAAATCTTCCTTTAGTCAAATTCTGATTATTACGCCATCGAGGCTAGGTCAAATGGGTACTATCTGTAAGTTTATGTGTTCTTGTGCATCTTCCCTCATTTCATATCAGCTGGATGCTTCACTCTAAGCTCTAGCCCTCTGTGGCTATGTCCTTGTCCATGGTCTCAGGTGTCCCCAGGTCTCACCACACTTCAGACCAACCAGCCTGTCCTCTTCTCTCTCTCATCTCCAGGTCAACGGGAGTCTATAGAACATGATTGAACTCAGCCCATTTCTTCATTGCTGCCTTTCCCCCTCTTCCACTCTCCAGTAGACCAATGTAGTCATCAGCAAGCTTACATGCCTGCTCATGTTTTCCTTTTGAGTTTCAGTCTTAGAGGGAAATGCATCAAATTTTATATGGTCATCTTTATTCATTATCCAACTTTCACATGCTTATGAGGTTATTATAAATACCATGGCTTAGGTCAGACACACTTTAGAACTCAAACTGACATCTTTTCTCTTCAACAGTTTAAAGAGGTTTTGAACAGCAGATACACCTAATGCCATGCATTGCTTTATTTCTTGACTGCTGCTTCCATTGAGTGTTGATCCAAGAAAAATTAAGTCTTTGACAACTTCAATGTTTTCTCCACTTTCCAAGATATTTATTGGTCCAGTGGTGAGGATTTTTGTTTTCTTTACATTAATGTGCAACCCATATGGCTATGGTCTTAGGTCTTCATGAGTAAGTATTTTAAGTCCTTTTTACTTTCAGCAAGGATGGTTGTATCTTCTACATATCACAGTTTGTTAATGAGTTTTCCTCCAATCTTAATGCTACTTCTTTATATAATCCATCTTTCCTCTAATCTTAATGCCACTTCTTCTTTATATAATCCATCTTTTCAGATTATTTGCTTAGCATACTGACTGAATAAGTATGATGAAAGAATAAAACCCTGGCACACATCTTTCCTGACTTTAAACCCCTTGTTTGTTTGTTTGTTTTTTGAATGACTTCCTCCCTCTTCATCTAAGTATAGGTTCCTCATGAGCACAATGACATATTCTGGTATACTAATTCTCCACAGCTGCAGGGACAAGAGCTGAATGCTCCAAAAGTGCCATACTAGTGTCAACCCAGCAGAAGTGCTTTATTCACTTTTCTTTCTTTTCCTCCTCCCCTCCAGCACATATCCCTGACTTTATGTACCAAAGTGGTCACTTATTTACTAAGGAGTAGCAAAGTCGAATGTTTTCCTGTTTTTTCCTTTGGTTGGAGATAGGATTCTCCTCATACTGCCCCTCCCTTCTCCCGGTCTGGAATATGAGGCTTGTTTACCACCTACTACAAAAAGACACCCTGAAACCCTCTCCTTTGTGGGAAATCTTACAAGACCATTTGGCCTCCACTGGAAAGAGTGTGGCCATGTTCTGGTCAGTGGCATTCCTTGTTGGTACACCATCTTTCTTTCATTTTCTTTCAGTAATAAACAATTGTCTCTCAGATTGTTTCCTGGTCATTTTTTTCAGTCTCTCAGCATCTATGTGTACAGAAGGCTTTTCCCTTCTGGACCTAAACATTAGCAATTGGCAAACAAACCAGGAGACTGAGAAAGGCCAGGACTCACAAGAAGAGAATGAGGGAAAATGGATCCTGTGGGGGTATCCCTGGATGACCATTCCCCTCCATGGAAACCTGAGGACCTGTGTTTAAGTGTGGAGACACCCTGAAAATGCCAGAAAGATTGATAGGACTCCAACAGGGAGTTGTGGTCAGCAAAGCTAAGAAAGACACCAGAGAATTGGTGCCTCAGTAGCTTGGACCCTCCTATGCCCTGTGCAAGCCACTACTGAAGTGTGAGCATCTGCACAGCTAGAAGTTAGAAAGATGAAAGATGATTTGCATTTGGAGAGTTAGAGCTGGGTAGTGCCACGTTGGAGGAGGATTGAGGGTAAGTAATAGAGGTCCCCCACCTAGAAGCATCACCACTCCTTGGCAACTAGCAGAAGGACTGTTTTCACCCTTTTTCACTTTTCCCTCCTCTCGCTTTCCCCTTATCCTCCAGCATATGTCCCTGACCTTGCATACCAAGAGAGGCCACTTAACTACTAAGGAATAGCAAGCACCTGGAAGTTGATTTTTTTATTATTTTTTTCCCTCAGCTGGAGATAGGACTCTCCTCATGCAGTCCCCTTCCCTCTATGCCTGTAAAATGAGGTTTGTTTATATTATATATAAAAGAGATCCTCAAACTCCCTCCTTTGTGGAAAATCTTGAATGTCCAGCTGGCCACTACTAGAAACAGTCCTGTAATGTCCTGGTTAGCAACTTTCCCTGTCAGTACACCATTTCTCTTTCATTTTATTTTCTGTAATAAACAGATATATCTCAAATTGGTTCTTGATCGTTTTTTTGGTCTCTCAGTACCTAAGTACACAGGACAGTTAACCATACTTGGCATAAACCCCAACAGCAGTGTTGTCCATAGCGTGCTATGATTCATACAGTAGAAAGCCTCTGCATAGTCAATAAATTATAGGTAGATATTTTTCTGGTATTCTCTGCTTTCATCCAAGATCATATGATGTCAGTAATAATATACCTTGTTCCATGTCCTTGTCTGAATCTGGCCTGAACTTCTGCCAGCTTCCTGTCTATATACTTTTGCCCTTTTTGAATTATCTTTAGCAAAAGTTTACTTGCATGTGATACTAACGATATTGTGCAAAGATTTCATCATTTTGTAGAATCACTTCTCTTTTGAATGGGCACAAATATGGATCTCTTCCAAAGTTGGCCAGTTCACTGTCTTTCAGATTCCTTGGCATAGATGAATGAGTGAGTGCCTCTGGTGCTGCATATATATGTTTTTATATTCATGTACAAGGTGCTCTGGTAGAGAAGTGGTAACGTGCCGGGGACCAGCTTCGACAAATTATTAGGAGGCTCTCGAAAGAGGATGTGGAGTCGGCTGAATGAATTATACAGAGTAAATGGGTCGTTTTGAGTCTCAGATGATGGTAATGATGACTCTCTCACTCTCTCTTTATTTCAAAATTGTTGCTTCTTATATCCCATTTAGAATATACTATGATCTCACAATAGTCACGTACAGGCAGTTACAAATCAATCAAATATTATATTCTTACATCAAATGTACAAGAGGAACACAAGGTCATCAAACATTCCTGCATTTCTACACTCCTTAGTTACTCCTTAGTTACCTTGATAACGTCTGTCTTCTGTGAGCGACTCTGTTTCTCTCTAATCCTCCCTAAAATGTCTAGTTTGGCCTTGATTTGTTTTTCTCTAATCCTCTTTAAATGTCAGCTTAATTTTAAACTAAGTTCTACATCTTAACTTCTAACTTTCCCAACATCTATTACTTTCTATAGATTCATTAATTACAACTCACAATCAAAAACATAATTTTTACTATAACTGGTCATACATATAATTGATTTAAAAATAAAACAAGAACATAAAAGTACCCTAAAGTTTCATAGTTAAGAACAAAGCAGTAATTCTCTTATACTAAACATTTCTTCAAACCTCTAATCAAATCCATACCTCTGTTCCCAAGCTCCCACTACCCTTGACTATCTCCAAGCTGCTTTCTAAAGGCCTTAATGCCCTTGATTAAAACTACATGGAATATTTCTTACCATTTTAAGCTTGAATTGCTAAAACCCTAGCCAGTGTAGTTATCTCTAATGTTAAAACTTATTGTTAACGTAAAAAACAATTTTTATAACTACATAAGATTGAATATGGTGTAAAAGTTAATGTTAATGTTAAAGACAACTAATATAATGTGAAGTTTGTTTAAAGTATCTAATAATTATGCAAGATTTTCTAAAACTTCTTATAAGGAAATCAGAAATAAACTATTTTTCCAAGGAAAAGCTAGAAACCGTGGGGCCCCTGTATGAATCATCCCTTGTGGCTTTGCCAACCAAGGGGACATGCATTGTCACTTTGCTAAACAGTGAACTTTTCAGGCATAAGGCTTCTCGCTGTTCTGTCCCTTGGCAGGATGGTGTCTGCCAGTAACGAGTTGGGCAGCTAGCCTCAAGGTCAGCAGTTCAAAACTACCAGATGTTCTGTGGGAGAAATATGAGGCTTTTGCTCCTGTAAAGATACACAGCCTCAAAAACCCTATACAGCGTTGCTATGGGTCAGAACTGACTCCACGGCACACCACCACCACTGCTTCCACCATTGGTGCTGCATCAGTTTGTTGAAAAATTCCAATTTGTATTCCATCAATTCCTGGGACTTTATTTTTCCCCAATGCCTTCTGTGTGCCTTGGCTCTTGCTCATATGCTATCTCTTGAAATGGTTTAATGTTATCCATTTCTTTTTGGTACAGTGACTCTGTATTCCTTTCCATCTTCTTTTGATGCTTTCTGCATCGTTAAATATTTTCCCCATAGAATCCTTTAATATTGTAACTCAAGACTTGAATTTTCTCTTTGGTCATCTCAGCTTGAGAAATGTTGAACGTGTTCTTCCATTTTGGTTTTCTAATTTCAGATCTTTGCACATTTCATTATAATACTTGACTGTCTTCTTGAGCTGCCTTTTGACATTTTCTTTTTTTAATGTTTTTATTTTGCATTGAGTGAAAGTTTAC
Source organism: Chrysochloris asiatica (assembly GCF_000296735.1). NCBI lineage: Eukaryota > Metazoa > Chordata > Mammalia > Afrosoricida > Chrysochloridae > Chrysochloris > Chrysochloris asiatica. The sequence continues at coordinate 8,191,457 of NW_006408576.1, forward strand.
AGGGCACATCATTAGCTTCACATTCAACCATTCATATAGCTTGTTTCATTACAATGATTATTATCCCCTCCATATATCATCAGTTTACATACAGTGTTTCTTTCTATTCTCTTTAGCTTTCTTTTCTTTTCTTTTTGGATGGGCGGGGGACTTGCCTTTTTGGAATTTACAGTCTCGGCTTTTAGGGAAGGTTTTTACATTTGTCTGTGGATATCCAGGGCTCATGTATGAGATTACTAACAAGCATTACTGAATAATCAGATGAGGGACAGTTTGTTATGTCTACTAGGTAGCTAGAGTCTGATCCTCAGAGCCTATGGTTTGGACGGTCAACAACGCTTGGGCTCACAGGGGCTTGGCCTCCTGACCGGGTCTGTGCTGTCTGCATCTGAGTCCTCTTTTTTTATTGATTGTTTAAGGGACGCTGCCTGTCTTAGGTGGTCAGTGCGAATTCCTCAGTCTTACCAGTCATTGAGACTCATTGCAGCATGGCAATGGCTCTGTCTTAAGTAGCCGAGGTTCCACGTGATCCTTACCCGTCTCTGGCTACATGTCCAGCATAAACAGCTGCCATCCAAGGAAGACGGGGAGGGAGGAGATCAGCTGGGGACCCCATGCGCCCGACGTTGCCGGCCCACCACCTGCTCTAAGGTGACCAAGCAGGATCACTATGCTGAGGTTCAATCAAGTTCTTAGGGGATCTTGCTCTCTAGCAGGGGTAGCAAATTAGTAGCCACTCAGTGTTCACTTTGAGAATTACTTATATCATAAAATTGAGCGTGTAGCTGATGAATATCCCCAGACAAGTGTATATTGTTCCACAACCTCCTACAATGCTGTTGGATTAAGTTCCAATTAATTTCTGGGTTACTGAAAGATAACACAAATCTACTTATACCTTGGGTAACCTTAGCTGGGAGTGTAGTCTGGATATATTGGGTCTTATTTTCCTTAAGCGGTCTTCCTTTGCCTTTTGACATTTTCTGTTTACCTCTTTTACTTCCTCATTTTTCCATTTGCCTTGTCATCTCTGTGCTCATAGCAAGTTTCAGAGTCTCTTTTCTCATCCATTGTCATCTTTTCCTTCTTTCTTATTTTCTTAATTACCTTTTGCTTTTTTTCCTGTAAGATATTCTTGATGCCATCCCACAACTCTTCTGGTCTTTGATCATTAGTTTCTAATATATCAATCTCTTCTTGTTCCAGTCTGACCTTGGTGTTTGTTTGGTTGATGATATGGTGCTTTACCACAGTCTCTTCTCATAGATGTAGTCAATTTGATTTCTGTATATCCCATATTGTGAGGTCCATGTCTATAGCAGCCTTTAATGCTTTTTAAAAAGGGGTTTGCAAAATTCCATCATACAACCTCCAGCATCTATGATTTCTATCATCAAGGCCGTTTTTTTCAAACTACCTACTCTTTCAGAAATTATTACTACATCTAGATTGCATGTTTGATCAATTTCAGCCAGAAGACATTGTTGTTGTTAAGTGTTGTCGAGTCACTTCTGACCCATAGTGACCCTGTATAAGGTTTCCCAGGAGCTACTCTTGAGCTTGAATAGCCAACATTACTGTTTGAATCCTTCAATTTCATCATCACTGACTTTAGTGGTTGTATTGATATATAAATTGTTGTATAAATTTGAGTAATAGTGATATTAACTGGTCTTCCTTGTATGTGTATAGATATCACAGATGGCATTGTACTACAAGATAGATCTTGAAATATTCTTTTTGATGATGATTGTGACACAATTTCTCTTCATCATTCTTGGCACAGTAAATCATACTATTGCCAGATTCAAAATGGCCAATACCAGTGTATTTCAGCTCACTAATGACTAAAGTATCAATATGTAAGCATTCCATTTAATTTTTGATAATTTCCAGTTTTCCTAGATTCAAACTTTGTGCATTCTGTGTTCTCGTTATTATTAGATGTTTACAGATGTGACTCTTCATTTCAAGTTTTGTACCAAAATTTTATATTCCATTCACGTAATCATAGTCAACTCTTCTTTGAGAAAGAATCTCTTCCACAGTTGTATTGTGAGTGCATTCCACCCTGAGGGGCTTATCTAACAGTGTTCTGGTTCTCTTCATTATGTTTGAATATTCAGTATTCTGGTCCTGTCTGACAGTGTTCCACTACTTGCTATTTATAAGGTTTTTCAGTGACTAATTATTCTGAAGTAGTCTGTTTCTCCTTATTCCTCGTCTCTCTTAGTCTGAAAGTTCACCTGAAACCTGTCCATCATGAGTGACCCTGCTGGTATTTAATGTACTGGTGGCATAGCTTCCAGAATCACAGTAACACACAAGCCACCACAGTATAATGAATTGACAGATGAGTAGCAGTTATATAATGCCTAACTTTTACATTTACTTATGATATTTTTTATTAAAACATGGGAATAAATTAAATTGAAGCATGTTCTGACTATCTGATATTCATTACTTTGGTGAAAGATTGCCTGGAGAAGGAGAACATCATAAAATATGCAGCACCACAGGGACCTTGTATATGGAAAGTGGTAAACTAAAAAGAATTTGGAGAGAGAGCCTTTGTAGAAACAAGAGGGTAGTAACAAGAGGCTTTATAGTCACAAGATGGTAGTAACAAAAGCTACATAAAAAGTACCACTTTTTATATTCAAATACAGAATGTGATTGATTTGTTTGAATAGTTTTGCATGTTGACAGTGAGGTGAAGTCCATTTGTTCGAGGACAGTGTGGAGTGCAGCTCTTTTAACCAATATGACAACTAGCTTGTTGATGAGCTTTACCCACTGGGTCAGGGATATATCTGATGAAAGCATGGAAACCCATCGATTGACGTTTGGGGACCTGTGCAGCTCAAAGATGTCAAGGCAACACTTGAAATTTTAGAGGTTACTATACAAAGAATGAGGCAGCAATCATTATTTCAGATTTAGATCACTGTTGTTGCTGTTGTTAAGTGCCATCAAGTAAGTTCCAATTCAGAGACACTATAAATCTGTGTGGGTACAAAAAGTCTCATCTTTCTCCTGAGGAATGACTGGTGGACTCAAACTGTTGACCTTGTGATTGACAGCAATTATTATTTTATTTCAGATTTATACCATATAATTCTCATATGAGAGGTAAGGAGAAGTGACTTAGTTAAACTTAAAAAACTAATTAGTTGTGGAGCCATATTTTCCAAGTCTTATACTGCCTACTTTCTAGGCCTTTATAGTGTTATGCACCTAAGCATTGTTTTAGTTTTACAATTTACAAAATGGGGTACTGATATTACCTATCTTATGAGTGAGGATCAGAATTAAATAGTTCCATAAATGTACAATGGTTAGAACAGTCCCTACAACATTGTTGTTAAATGCCATTGAGTCAGTTCTGACTCATTGCAACCTTCTATAGGATTTCCAAGGAGAGGCTTGTGAGTTTGAACTGTTGACCTTATGAATCAAACCGATCTTGTGGTTTAGTGTATTATCTCACAGAACCACACACAGGAATTGCTAAACGAATTTTAGGAATTTTATTCTAAATTTATTTTTCTACTTCATGTGGAGATAAAATATTCTTTCAAATAACTGTAAAGCCTCCAGTCAATATGCCTTAAACATTGAAAAGGAAGTTTTAAGTTCTTTTTCTTTTTTCCTGATATTTTAAGATAAGCTATCACTCTTGTTATTTATTTCTGTATGAAGTAGACTTTCATTGGAGCATCATTAAATAATCATTTCATGGTTATATGTAAATAAAGATTTTGGGCTCATTCACAATTGTTTAATTTTTTTACTCCTTTCCAGATTAAATTTTGGAAATATTAATATTTCATGTACTAGGAAAAACTTGGGTCCCATTACGATTCAAAGATGTTTCTTTGAGACTTTTTAATAATGACAAGGTCAAGACCTTCAAGTCAGTCCCATGAAATATTTACAAATATATATGGATCCTTATAACTATAAAACACAGGTTGGTGCAGAGGAATCTGTATATGTTTGATGAAACAAATTGCAAAACCTCAATTTATTATCAAAGTAAAATTTTATTTAAAGATATAAATAGATATAATTTTTGATGAAGAGGATAACATTCTTAAAATTAAAAAAAGGCACACTTTTACATGTGTTTCCTGGAATCTAGTAACAATACAATAAACAAATATATAAACATTCCTTAGCATCCACTATGTTCAGAATACTTAGCAGTTTAAGTTTGTAGATTTGTATATGTTGTTGTTAAGTGCCACTAATTCAGTTCTGACCCATAGCAACCCTATATAGCATTTCTGAGGAGCAGCGGGTGAGTTTGAATCACTGATCTTGCTGTTCAAACCAACTTTGCAGTCCAGCGTATTAACCCACAGCACCATACCAAGACTTCAAGTTTGTGTATGTAAAACATAGTAAAATAATGAACATATATGGTATCCTTTGGTCCTTGAAAGTATCTGGAAGGTGGATAGGATTTAAAGTGATTAAAAGACCCATAGTTGGAATCCTGGAAAGCTGGAGGCCTTGAATTAAGGTTTATGAACTCTAAATCTAGTGTCCTTTTCATCATATTATCCAGCCTCCTACTTCGTGAAATAGTCAAGAAAACTGTGTATAAATCTTTGTACCAAATTAAATTGCATTTTATATTGATTATTTTTTTTAATTTTAAAGTTAATTTAGCTTAGTATCTGACTGATATGTAATTGGCATTGGAATTATTTCAGCTTTGTTGCCCTTTTGTCTTCTCAGCCAGTTTGGTAAACATTAATGATCTGTAATGAAAAGAAAATGAGTAAAGAAATTGCTTTCAGAAAAAGTCTCACACATCATTTTATAAGTTAAATAACCAAAACCAAAAATGAAACCCATGTTCATTGAATAGATTACAACTCATTGCAACCTTATCAAAACAGAAAAACCAAAAATAAACAACAACAACAACAAACCTAATGCCATAGAGTCAATTTCTACTCATAGAGAGCCTGCAGAAGGTGTCTGAGTCTATAGGTTAAAGAAAAATCATCTTAAATGTAAACTTGTTCTGTTTCATTGATCTCCCATAACTTTTCTTAATAAGGGCATACCTAAAATTAATGTCACTCTTTCTTTAAAACATCTGAAGGAAGTTCCCAATCTTACTTAACATATTTTCACAGAATCCTTATGAAATTACTGACAGGAGGTGAGAATAATTACAGTGGGACAAATTGAATTACAAATAAATGTCTATGGCTAAGAAGAAAGTTATTCAGGGGTGAAACTAGAACAGATGAAGTAGACAAAGCAGACCTCTAAACCTGAGTTTCAATTTTTTACAATCCCAGAAGAACATTAAGATAGCATCTCACATGTATTTTCAGTGCCATTGTTACACTTGTTACTACTGACTCCCGCCTTCCCTGTTGAACTTTCTCTTGGTCTTTACCATGAGTACTAGCTGATCTCATGCCTGCTTAGAGTTAAAAATGATTTTCTGATTTGCTTTTGAAAACCAATTGCTAGGCTTTTACAATACTGATGGCTTGGTTTTTGCAGTACTTTTGAGTAGTCTATTAATCTGTACCGCTGCAACCCCTCACCCCACCAATTCCACCTCACCCCTGCCCTTAACATACACACAGATATCACAGACTAAACAGATCTTAGTTTTCTTTTCCAATTCAAGTGCCCAAAGATGGTGTTCTCCACATTGTCTTTGGACCAAGATAGCTATTAAATTCATTCATTTTCTTCTAGTATCTTAGAATATGCTAAAATAGTGCAAATCAGATGCCTGATTTGTAACAGGAGCATTTAATAAAAAGCAAGACAAATAAATGAAATTACAGAAAGCAGGAATGCTAACAGGCTTATCTAAAATGGCAAGTAGCTTTTGCTAGTATAAATGATTCATTTCAAATGATGACTAACTAGAAAATTGTAGAAACTGAAGTATATTTTTATCATGACTCCTGATATTAATTACATATTGGATCAAGGGACTGGAGTGGGAATAGAATAAAGTATATATATGGTCTGAGTATATATGTGTTGGTGTCTGTTGTGGGTCACAGATGGAGCAAAAAAGGAGAAACTTAAAATAGGCTATTAAATGTATTTGATTTTAAGGTAATGTATGATTCAAACACACTTATTTAAAACTACTTTTGTAATTTCAGAATGAATATTACTTATTCAGAAAAAGCAATCAATATAATGAAAACAGAATATAAAACTTAAGCAATAAAAGTAAATTAAACCTGGAAAAAGATTAGTAGATGAACTGATATACCAGGTGTTAATAAAAAATATATATATTAAAATATGTGTCTTAATGACAATGAATTCAGTTGATATATAGTAAATATATTCATATTCAAATCCACCAACTGCTATTCGGAAACCCTATAAGGATTGCTATGAGTCAGAATCAATTTGACGGCATTTAACAACAACAACAACAACACACACCACACACACACACACACACACACATATGCATATACATATATATGTATATAT
>NW_006408576.1:8198054-8204353 GCF_000296735.1 Chrysochloris asiatica
ATATATATATATGACAAGTTCACCAGGGTACAGATATAAAACAGCTTCTATTTAAGGAGATCTGGTAGAGTAGTGGTTACGAATAGGGCTGCTAATCTCATGGTCAGCGGTTCAAAACTACCAGCTGTTCCAGGGGAGAAAAATGAGGCTTCCTGTACCCATAAAGATTTACAGCCTCAGAAACCCTGTACAGAGTTGCTATGAGTAGGAACCGATTCCATGACACATAACAACAACATTTATGGGAGGTCTTTTTTTGTTGTTGTGATTGTTTGTTTGTTTGTTTTTTGTCTTTAAAACAGAAGACATGAGAGATTTCCTTTTAGTAGAGACTTAAGCAAGATTGTGAATTTATCCTCTTTTCTTTAAGTGAATGCTTAATTGAATTGAACATCTGTTATTTCTGCCCTAGAGGTGACAAATCTGGGCCTTGGTTAACTACCAAAGGGAGCCAAGGTAGCCTGTGCTTGGAATCAGGGACAATAAAGCTCCAGTAACTACAATCCTGACTGCCTAATTGACAGGCCCCAGGAGGAAAGACCTCAGAAGAAGAGATCCTCAGGCAGGATATAGTTAAAAAGAGGCCTACATTTGTTGAATTGGAAAAGCATTTGCATATTGGTGAACTCATTGATTTGCTCAATTGTGAGATAGGCACATGGGTCAGACTATATGGCGTACACACAGTACATAGGACTGGATTAAGAATTTAGCTCTAGAAGGGATAAGGCTCAAAGAGGCCTCCTATTCTGCAGTTGGATGAAGTCCAGGGCTGGCAGTGGACCTAGAGCTCAAATCTTGCCTCTGCCAGTTACTACTATGTAGTTTTAGGCAAGTCAACCTATTTGCACCTCATATCCTACCTGTGAAATAAGTAAAATAATGTAATCTATTTCAATGAGTTTTGATGCAACTAAATGTGTTAATACAGAAAATTTGCTTACATCAGTGCCTGGCACCCAATGCCATGAGCTATTAGGTATAATGATACTTAAGGTCTTTACTTTCAAAATCATATTCATAGGAATATCAGATCCTAAGCTTGATAACATGTGGTGAAAAAATACTAAAGTCAGCATTCTGAGAAGATAAAATATTTGTTGAACTAATTGGACTAAGGGAAATATGGTCCCTTATTTACATTAAATCTATTTTTTTTATTAAATGCATCTAGATGCTCTTTTATGTTTTGCTTTTCATAATATTCATTTTAACTTCTGAAAATCTTGAAAAGGGCATTTATTAATATAAATGAGCAAGTACTAATCATTATTTTCTTAGATATTTTTGAGATCAGAGAATTGTGTTGACAAATGCCTTCTGATCAACAGTCTAGTAACAGAGTGTGTTTTGAAATAACACAGACCAGTGCTATAGGCTAAGTACTGAACTGCTAACTGTGTGACCTAATGATGGTGAATCCTATAGTGATAATCCTAGGAAGTCAGGATAAGTGATCATTTGAGATTTTTTTTTTTATTCCTTTAAAAAAATATTACATAGGTTGATAGGCATATTTCCTCAGAAAAGAGAGGATAGAGATAAGAGAGCTACACTGATGTGACCTGTGAGTAACATAACCTTGCAAATCTGATTTAGCTGAAAACATTAAACAGAATACTTTCTACTGGAGCTTTGTCTGAATTAAAGGGTAAAAGAAGCACTGGCATTACAAAACTCAATGGTACTGTTGTTTGTAATTGAATGTCAGACTAAATAACTAACAGTGAAATACCAGGTTATAAAGATATAAAGATCAGGAGTTACAGAAACCTCCTTTGTAATCATCTACCATTTCATTCAGTCCCAACTGCATTTGTGGGTTTTTCTTTCTCTCAGTTTCTCATTTCCTTAGACTCAATGAAACTGTCTCCTGTATCTGACACCTTGAGAGCAATATACTTTATGTAACATCTCTCATTTAAAATATGAAATGGTTCTTGAATTTTCAAAAACTTATGTTTGTCTGATTCCTACTGTGGTGTTTATAAGGACCACATCAAGCCTCAGTATCGTCTAGCTCAGTAATCTTTTACTTTCAGAAGCCTAGATTGTAAGAGTTGAGAAGAGCCCATTCTCAGCAAAAATAAAGGAGGAGTCCTGGTGTGGCACTGTGGGTTAATGCACCAGACTGCAAAGCCATTTGAACTACAAGGTTGGTGGTTCAAACTCACCAGCTGATCCTTGGAAACCCTATACAGGATCACTATGGGTCGGAATTGACGCGACAGTACTTAGCAACAACAAAAACATAGTGAAGGAGCACTACATTCTATTCTGACATGCATGAGATTGTCATAAATCAGACTTGATGGCTGCTAACAATAAAGTTTTCATTCAGGAAAAACAACAACAACACACAAACATAGACTACAGACAGTGCTATTTTATATAGCCTAGCTTATTAATGAAGACTTAAATATTCTTCTACTCCATTCTGACCATGCTAAGGGAATATCATCATATTATTAGTTTCTGTCAAGTCTATTTCCACTTATGGTGATCCTATGTGTGACACTACACTGAACAGCAAGGTCATCTTGAAATGCAAGGTTTCCAGTTCAAACTCACCAGCCACTCCTCAGAAACCCTACACAAGGTCACCATGAGTTGGAACCGACCCAACAACACTTAACAATAACAACATGCACGATGAGACAAAAATGGTGCCTGTTGATGAGTGTGAGATACAACCATTGTGATCCATAGGGCTTTCGTTGACTAATATTTGAAAGTAAATTGCATGACTTTTTTGAATAGTCTATCTTACTCTGGAAGCTGCCCTGAAATCTTTACCACCTCCAGTGATGGATGAGTAGTGGCTGGGTATGAGTTGCATTGACTAGAAGTTAAATCCAGGACCCCGAAGTGGAAAGTGAGAATTCTATCACTAAATCAAGACAGCCATGGGAATTTGAACATAGCTTCAAATATTAGAAGTAACATTGTATAATGATTTCTAGTTGGCAAAATATTTTCAGTGTATGTTTTCTAACTTAATGCTAACAGCAACACTTGTTTTTATCACTCTCACTTTACAGGTTAGGAAACAATGGTAAGAATGGTCAAGCATCTCAGAGTTTAGGTTTGAACTCAAGACTTCTAAATATACATTCTGAGTTATCACAACTCTAGCATCTGCTCTTTGTGGGGAATGCTGAAACTGAAAAAAAGAAGAATATTCTTTTAGTACAGAAGGGCAGCCAGAGTGCTCCTTAGAGGCCAAGATGACCAAACTTCGTCTCTTATCCTTTGGACATATTGTCCGGAGGGAACAGATGCTGGAGAAGGATATCATGCTTCGTAAGATGGAGGGTCGGAGAAAAAGAGGAAGACCTCCAACGAGATGGATCGGCCAGGTGGCAGCATCGATGGACTCAAGTGTAACAACAGTAGTGAGGGTGGCCCAGGATCGGACATTGTTTCATTCTGCTGTGCATAAGGTCGCTATGAGTCGGTGCCGACTCGATGGCATCTAACAAGAACAACAACAGATGTGTAAATGCTATTTGAAATTGAAATAAAAACATAGCTCTAAACAGAAAATGTCTTAGTGACAATCACCCTCCTGTTACTTTTTTTTTTCCCAAGCTTTGTAAGTTTGTATAGATCTTATCTAAAATTTTCCAGTAACTGGGTTTATTTACTTATTTTTGGTTGGATTAACTGTATTCCTCTCATCCCTATTGACAATCATACAGAAGAACTTCTGAGGAGAGACCAAATGTCTCTGATCCCTCAGAAAAATGTTACAAAGATAGACAGATCTGTTCTATGTGTCATTTTCTGGTGTTGAAATCTCTCATCAAGAAGCTGCACACAAAAGGTGAACAGCCTGTAAGATAAGAGAGATCTCTGAGGCATTCTTCATATTTAACTGCTTGTCAGTGACAACCATTTATTGATGTATGTGCAGTGTTTTAAAGACTGACATGGTTGTTAAGGTAAATACCAACTCTTTATTATTATAAAATACCATGAGGACTTTTGCCAGAACATGTGTAAGTGACATACCATTTTTGCTATGATTAATATACACTTTAGTAAAATTCTGAAATACTCATAAATGGGGAACATATTATTATATTGCCAAAACATTTGAGAACAAGTTTCCATGAACCAACAACATAAGTTCAGGAACTTGAAAGATCTGTGGCTTATTTATAGTGAGTACTCAGTTTTATATTATTTTTCTTATTGAATAAAGCAAAACATTCCTTTTTAAACTAAGATATAACCTGGAATTGGCCATAGTTTTTCCTGAAAGGGCTCTAGTTCTCCAAATGCAAATATTCAATTGATTTACCCACCAGATCTAACTTTCTGAATGAACCATGCTTCCATTTTCACTGAAATGTTTAGTATTTTATATTTCAATGTAAAAATACTTTTTTGTTAACATTAGTTATGATTTACTTAAAAAAAAAAGACCACTGTAAAAATTATCATGACGTACAATACAAAACCATAGTACAATACAACTTTCTGAATATTTTTATAGATTTCAGAAAATTTAGGAAGAAGTTAGAAAAATCTGCATTGTGTTGATTTACAGTGACTCTGCATAGAGCTACTGAGTTTTGCATCTTTGAGAATTGTCATAGAGCAAAAAAATTACAAAAAAAAAAAAAAGGAATAAAAAAAATGATGTCTCCAACCATACAATCTCTCCCAGGTTACAATGTAAGACCATAATTCTTTTTCCACTCAAGACAGCTTCTCCTCAGTGGTGCCCGGAGGCAGGCCTCTCTCTGCTCAGCCAATATTACAAAGCTCTTTTCAGACTTCTGATAACTGCCTACAGGATACACCACTCCATCATAAGTCTCAGCCTGAAGATACCTGACTCTAATTCTGTGGGTCAGCAAGCCTGACTTTTCCGTAAGTGCCTGTAGAACCAAAGTTTTACTTGTTCCATGGAAGGGGAAGTATGCCACTTTACCTCATTCTCTGGTTCTTGGTTCTGCTGCTGCTGCTCTTCTGTCACTCCTCTAGTGTCACATCTTTCTGTCCCTGGGTCCAGGAAGTTCAACCCACAGGGAATCTCTGGGTTCAAAGGACACAATCCATTCCTGACTCTTCTTTGATGACACTAACATCCCCCACTCCTGTTTCTGACAGAGCTCTAGACTCTTCTCTGTTGAAGGTCCCAGATAGCTCCTAGCCTGTAGAATTAATCACTCCCTTCCTTGTTCCAAATTGCCTACCTTTGCATTTCCAACCCTCATAATCCGTCCTGATAAGCATTCTTCACTACAGTATCGCGAGTTACCCATCTGTATTTCCTTTCATCCACTCTGCCCAGACAGATTGAATAGTACCCACTGGAGATTCTGCCTTCCTCCATGCTCCCTAGCACTAGGATCCCCTTTGAAGGCTTGTAAGCCAGTCACTTCTTGCCTTTGTAGTTTCCCCCCTCCACATTTGAGTATCCAATGTCCAAGTTGCCCATCTCCATCCACTCTGTGTGTGGAGGGGGTGGGAATGATTCTTGCTGTAAGGATTTGTTCCTTCTTTTGAGTTGCTGCTCCATAGGTATAGGTCAAGTTCATCCAGTCATCTGGTCCAGGTCATGTGGGTTTCATCTGAAAGTGTGGGTGCTCCTGTGCACATGCCCTCTCTTCTTATCAGCCGGTAGCTCCACTCTCCTCTCGAGTCCTCCGTGGCCACGCCACTGGCTCTGGGCCCAAGAGTCCCCAGGTCTCCTCACACTGCTTGCCCTCCAGGCCCCCAGCTGGGTAGAGCTTCAAATTTTTACAATCACAATTAGCTCTGCTAACCACTCACAACTGAATGAATCATATAATCCTACAAGCCTCTTCTCCCACACTTCTCTTAACCAAACCTGGTGGTGGTGGCATATGCCATGGAGTTGGTTCCAATTCATTAGAACCCTGTGTAGGGTTTCCAAACCTGTAAATCATTACAAGAGCAGACCTAATATGGCAAGAATGTTTGGTGGAAGTTGCAGACTATGGCTAGAACAGGCATTCAATAAGTCACGACACCACACATGGTTATGATGGATTCTCAGAGTATCAGATGGTGAATTGCTGTGTGATGTCTATTTGCATGTAATAGAAAATAAGGGAGTCAGCTAGTCAATCTTAGTCTTCCCATATCACTTCTAGAAAAAAAAGAAGGTATACTATTGTTGTTGCTGTTCTGACTCATAGTGACCCTGTATAGGATTTCCAAGAAGCAGCTGGTAGGTTTGAACCACCAACATTTTGGTTAGCAGTCCAGTGCTTATCCTCTAGCAGCCAACCAGGACTATTGTTGTTGTTATGTGCCGTGGA
>NW_006408576.1:8204694-8206541 GCF_000296735.1 Chrysochloris asiatica
AGTTTAAGCTCACCAGCCACTTGTTGGAAACCCTATACAGGGTCACTATGGGTCAGAACTAACTGGATGACACTTAACAACAAAGGGTATATATATATATCTCCAATAAGCAAAGATATTGGTTACTTCCAGTCCCTTTCACAGAACCACAGCTTCTCAAGGAAAAATGGACCTACAGTTTATTTATATTGTCAGGCTCAGTCAAGTTGGTTCTAACTCACAGTGTATGTACAACACAAGGAAATATTGTCCAGTCCTGCACCATATACACAATCTTTGTTATACCTGAACCCATTGTTACATTGTAGTCACTGTGCCAATCCATTTCATTTAGTGTATTCTTTTTATTTATTTGTTATTTTTGGTAACCCTCTTCTTCACCAGGCATGATGTCCTTGTCCAGGGACTGGTACTTCTTGATAATATGCTCAGAGTAAGTGAGAAAATCTCTGGCCATCCTTGTTTTCTAAGAAGTGTTCTGGCTATACTTTGTGGCAGCTCAAATCAAACTTGTAACTCAGTACCTTGCACACCAGGATTCCAAATGTTAGATAGTGGGTCAAATAAACTGAGAAGATTGATTTAAAGCTTTCAACTCAGGATTTTCTAGTCTTAGTTTTGGTCTTCAGCACCAGGTACTCATTTTTTGTTCTGAGGAACATTCTATATGTACGTTCCATCTCCATCCTCTTTTATATAGATCCTTTTTCTGAACCCATTTAACTTTCAGGAAGCCACTGGATACCTTGTAATTGTCTCCGTCTAGAAGACACTCAAGGAGCTTTGGTAGCATAGTGGTTACGAATCAGGCTGCGAAACTTAAGGTCAGCGGTTCGAAACTACCAGCCGCTCCGCGGGAGAAAGATGAGGCTTTCTACTCCCGTAAGGATTTACACCCTTGGAAACCCTGTTGTACAGGGTCGCTATGGGTCGGAACCGACTCGACGGCACTTAACAACAACAACAACAGAGGGCACTCAAAGTAGGTAATGTAGTATATGTTAAAAGTCCTAGGACAGAGCTGGGTTTCAGGTTATGAAAGGATAAACTCTTAAAACTCTTAATGTTTTGTCCTCTTTAATTAATTCATCTTTTTGATGTTGATGAGTAGGACTTGATTCACAAGTGAAAATAAAGTGCAAGAATAGGTAGTATATATTGGACACATTCTATTTACCAGATATTTTACAATCATTATCTTATTTAGCCAAGTTCAAATCCCTGCTGTGCCTTTGCTAGCTCTGTGATCCTAGACAAGTTACCAACCCTTTGTTCCTCAGTGTCTATTTGTATTGGAATAGGTTTAAAAAGGCTTAAAATTGATAACAGTATGGAGTCATTTAGGAATCTCGACTGATGGAAGTTCGACCATTTTTAAGAGGCTTCCAAATTTACTATAGCACTAACCATGCTCCAACTTTTGAAAAGAATGAGTAAGCATGGTGGAGGAGGGTACGTGGACTGTTCATATAGACCAGGCAAGAAACAGCACACTTCCACTCATCTTTCATTAGTTGGAAGTCAATCACTTGATATTGAGGTTCTTGATGTCATACCACAACTCTTCTGTTCTTCAGTCTTTAGTGTTTAATACATCAAATCTGTTCTTCAGATGGTCTCTAAATTCAGGTGGGATAAATTCAAGGTCATATTTTGGCTCTTGTGGACTTGATTTCATTTTCTTCAGCTTCAGTTTGAATTTGCATTTCAGTAATTGATGGTCTGTTCCACAGTCTGCTCCTGGCCTTGTTTTCATTGATGATATGGAGCTTTTCTATCTTCTCTTTCCACAGATGTAGTCAATTTGATTTTTATTGAGATCCATGAGTATAGTCATCTCTTATGCT
>NW_006408576.1:8208711-8211097 GCF_000296735.1 Chrysochloris asiatica
AGTGCATTAACCAACAGCACTACACCAGGACTCCCTATGAGCATTAGCTACAATTATTACCTTTGCTTTGGTTGTTGTTAAATGTCGTTGAGTTGGTTCTAACTTGTAGTGAACCTGTATAGGGATTCCAAGGAACAGCTGGGGGGTTAGAATAGCCGAACTTATGGTTAGCAGTCCAGTATCCTACAGTGCCACACCAGGAGCCCTTACTATCATTTGTCGTTGTGAAGTGCTGTCGAGTCGGTTCTGACCCATAGCAACCATGTATAGGGCTTCCGGGGTTAAATCAGTGTGTAGGAATTATTACTTTCTTTCAGTAGATGAGTAAATGGAGATTCTGAAAGGTCAAAACTCTAAAATATAGTTGATTAGAAATGAATTAAGAATTGAGCGCAAGTTTGATAAAGCCTGTTTTTTTTTTTTCTAACTAAGCATTACTACTTTATAATTAATATTTCAATAGTTTTTTATGAAATTAATTATAATCAGAGCTCAGAATGCTATGGGAGGAATAAATTATTAAACTGATATTCTGAAGAGCAAATCACCTCAAAGTATTTTTATTTTCCTTCCTAAAAAAGAGGAAGATTTTCACTTTTGTGAAAACCAGGATATGTTTAAAATCTATTATATCTCAAAAAGTTTAAAATTATTTGCCAGGTTTTTAATGTGATTAGCACATACCCTAGCACACAATGAGTGCTCAGTAACTATTTCCTTTTCGGTCATTTCATAATGTATTTCACACTGACAGAAAGTATATCAAGAAAATGCATGTTAGAAAATTTTGCCCAAAGGTAGAATGTTTTCCTGATCTTTAACAGATACACATTCTTTCCACACATTGTCAGTAAGTTTTGGGTGCAGCTCAATCTTTGCTTTCTTTCTTTCTTCTTTTTTTTTTTTCTTCTTCCCTTGCTATTTTACTTACTACTTTTGTGAAAGCTTTCTTCCATTTCCAGGTGTAATGCAAACAATAAATATGATGTATAGTATTGGTTGTAGCTCACTCTGCCATTGTGCTAGATAGACTTCTCTGACTATTCTCATTTTGGTCTAAACCTTCTTTTACAACATCAAGTCTTTATTGCATTTTACATATCAAGTTATAGGGGTATATTTTGTTGACAGTGAAATATGTGTACTGTGATTAAAGTTGACAATTCTGTTAAAGTATGCTTTTTTTTCCCCATTATTTTCAAATGCTTGCTGTTTTGTAACAGTGCTTCCTTCTTATAATGGGAAACATAGCAAATGATGATATTGGAAGGAATAAAAACTGTGACATACCCCCCAGCCACTCACTGAGTGCCCAGGATCTATAACATACCAATAAGGAATTTTTTTTAGAGTCTTTTTTTAAAACAAGTTTTTACTGTGAATTGAGTGATAGTTTACATGGGAGAACATTGGTTTTACACCAGTGTTTCATTGCAATGGTTACAATCATTTCCATGCATTGTCATTCAATATTTGCTTCTATTCCCTGTCGGTTTTTTTGTGGGGGAGTTTTGCACAAAAACACTCAGGAATATATAATAATTTAAACAACCAAAGGGCACATTCTGCAAGCCTGCCTCTTGGCCGCCAGCACTAAGTCTTTCTCTTTCCATGTATCTAGAGTCCTCAGCTGCTCTCTCTCTCTCCATGTCCTCATCGCTGCCTTCATCTCTGGTGTCATTGCTACTCTGGATAGGGCCCCACATTCCACTTATGATCTTCTCCCTTGGTGGTCCGAGGATCCTCTGTTTCTAGACTATAAGATTAACTACTCCCCATTTTTGTTACGAAACTTCTGCCTTTAAGGTTGACACAGTCACAATTAGTCATGATAACAATTACTCACTATTGAATCAAAAGGATCTTACCCCCATCTCTTTTCATCAGACCCACCATCTAGACAAGATGAATACTATTCAGTGAGGACTCTACCTTCCCTCACACATTCTTAAACTAAACTCCCTCTTGAAAACTTGTAAGCCAGTTACTGCATGCCTTTATAGCCTCCTCATTTTAGGTAGCCAGTGTCTAAGTTGCCCGTCCCTATCGTCCCTGTATACAGAAGAGAAAGGATTGATCCTTGATGTGAAGATGCCTTCCCTTTCAGTTGTTATTTTGAGCTACTACATCCATAAGTTTAGGTCAAGTTCATCAAATTATAGCAATTTATACTTGTTTCCTTTATCAAAAAAATTTTTTTTTATCTTCCTCTAATCGAGTTCTGATTATCAAGCCTTAAGTCTAGGTCAAATGGGTACTATCTGCAGCTTTGGGTATTCTTATGCGACTCCTCTCACTTTATATCAGTTGGATGCTTCACTCTCAGCTCTAGTCCTCCATGGCTATATCCTTGTCCATGGGCTCAGGAGTCCCCAGGTGTCACCAC
>NW_006408576.1:8212221-8227678 GCF_000296735.1 Chrysochloris asiatica
CTTTTTATTCTTTTGATAAAAAATTTTGATGCATATAAATTTATAATTTTTAGAATGCCCCAATCATCTATTTTGTCTTCTTTTGTTTTTTTCAGAGTTTGGTAGTCTGTGTGTGCCCTGTATTAGAGCCCTTAAATTTGTTACTAATTTTTCATTGATGACCTTTATAATTCTGGGATTCACATTTAGGTCTTTAATTCATGCTTCATTGTTTTTGTATATAGTGTGAGGTAAAGGTCTTGTTTCAATCTTTAGCATATTGATTTCCAGTTCTGTCAGCATCATCTGTTCAAGAGATTATGTCTTCCCCACTCAATGTACTTTGACCCTTTGTCAAGATCAATTGGCTGTAAGTGGATGGGTTAATTTCTGGATTCTTGTTTCTGTTCTATGTATCTTTCATTGTACCAGTACCAAGTTGGTTTGACCACTGTAGCCATATAGTAGAATTTGAAATCAGGGAGTGAGAGGCTTTCAAATTTGTTCTTCTTAAGCAGTGCTTTGCTTATTCTGGATCTTTTTCCTTTCCATATTTTTTAGAGTCTTAATGTTGAGTTTTTCATCCTGGAGTTTGAGGAGAAGCTGATGATTTGAAGTGTTTGAAACGCTGAAGATTCTCATGAAAATGGTTTATGCTCATTATTAGGTTGCCAGTGGGATGATAATTAGTACTGTTTTTGTTGACAGGTGATGCCTAGTTTGTTCTGACTCATAATAACTCTATACACAACAAAATGAAACACGTCCTGGCCATTACCCATTCTCATAATTGGTACTGTTTAGCCCGTTTTTGCTGCCACAGTGTCAATCCAGCTCCTTGGGTGGGTCTTTCTCTTTATTCTTGACGTTCCACCTTATCAAGTATGATGTTTTCTCCAGGATATCTCCCCATTTTTAATTCTAAACTTCTAAGAAGCATTCTGACTACTCCTTCCAGTGCAGATTTCTTTGCTTTTGTGGTAGTCCAAGATACTTGCAATATTCTTCTCCAACACTATAATTCTGTACATTGATTCTTCTATGGATTTCCTTATTCATTGTCTAACTTTCAGATTCATGAAAGACAATTAAAAATACCATCACTTGAATCAAGTACATCTTATTCCTATAACTGATATCTTTATCCTTTAACATTTTAAAGAGGTCTTTTGAAACAGATTTGCATAATGCAGTAAGTCATTTGATTTCTTGACTGCTCCTTGTTGATAGTAGATGTATGAGTGTTGATAGTTAGACTATGACAACTTCAATCTTTTTTTTTTTTTCATTTACCAAGATGTTATTTATTGGTCCAGTGGTGAGGATTTTTGTTTTCTTTACATTGAAGTGAAATCCATAGTGAAGCCTGTACTCTTTTATCTTCATTAGTAAGTATTTGAAGTCCTTTCTGATTCCAGCAAGCAAGATTGTATCATCTACATTTTGCAGGTTATAAATGATTCTTCCTCCAATCTTTATGCAATTACCTTCTTCGTATAATATATCTTTTTGGATTATTTTCTTAGCATGAAGATTAAGTATGGTGAAATGATATAACCCTGGCACATACCTTTCTTGATTTAAACAATTCAGTATTCCTTTGTTCTGTACTAATGACTGCCATTTGGTCTATGTACAGGTTCCTCATGAGCACTGTAAAGTGTTCTAGAATATCCTTTTTTTCACAATGTTTTCCATAGTTTGTTAGTATACACACAATTGAAAGCCTTTGCATTGTCAATAATGCACAAATAAGCATCCTTCTGGCATCCTCTGCTTTCAGAAAAGATGTATCTGACATCAGCAATGATATCGCTAGTTTCATGATTCCTGAATCCAGCTTGAATTTCTGACAGTTTCTTGTCAGTGTGTTGTTGCAACTATTTTTTAAATTACTTTCAGCAAAATTTTACTTACATGAGATATTAATTATGCTGTTCAATGATTTCCACTTTCCTTTGGGTCATCTCTTTTAGGAATGGGCACAAACAGTATGGATGTTTTTCAACTGGTTGGCTAATTAGCTTTCTTTCAAATTTCTTGGCATAGACAAGTGAGAATCTCCAGTGCGTTATCAGTTTGTTGACAAATTTTAATTTGTATTCCATCAATTCCTGGAGTCTTATTTTCTGCCCATGTCTTCAGTGCAGTTTGGAACTCTTTCTTTAGTATCATTGGGTTTATTATTATTTTTTTCTTTGAAAATTCTTTATTTTCATGAATATCATTGCATTCATGACTACCACTTGATTTATTATAGTTGAGAGTCATTCAATAGATACTCTGTTGTTACTGTTGTTGTGTGCCGTCAATTCGATTCCAACACATGGAAACCTTGTACAGGGTTTCTGAGGAGCAGCTGGTTGGCTTGAACTGCCGACCTTGTGGCTAGCAGTCCAGTGCTTATACTAAAAATTAAGAGACTAGGAAAATTCTAGAATGGGATCAGAAGAGGAGAAGAGGAGCTTAATTGTGAACATGGTTTTGCCAATGTTCATTAATTACAATAACCAGATCTGATCTGACTTCAATACCAGTCTTCCCAAAAAGGTTCCATAGCAATAAACACTAGACAAAAAAAGTCTGTATTCTACAAGTGAACTTTTTGACATGAAAGACCCTCTGTGTCACACCATTGTAGATGCTTCTCACAAAGAAGTCATCAGGAGGGGCGGGAGGGAGGCTTCTTCTTGCTGCCAGGTTCAAGAAATGTCTTAATTTTTAGGGACATTACTTATTTTTACTAAGAATTCCTGGAGGTGAGGAAATACCGAGAGGATATCAGGAACTTTCTTTCTCTTCAAGAGCCAAAATAGTTTCAAGTAGAAAGTATCTGCAAAGCTTAGCTGGTTCCCAATGAGAAAGATTTTCCGTGATCCCTTAAAATCTTTTCAAACACAAGAAAGTATCTAATCACAGCCTTTTTGGTCATGCTAACCACTTCCTTTTGTTGATCGTGTGGATTTAAGAAAGGATGCATGATAATAATTTCCAGAAGATTCAGTTTTCCCTCCACATACATGTCAATCAGGATTTTCTCTTTGAGATCACTGCCAGGTAGTACAGGATGCTTTGGGTTCGCACCAGCTTTACATCTCGTATTCCAACCATTGGCACTTGTTGAAACAGCAGGTGTTTTTCATTCTTCAACTATTCTTTTGTTTCTAAAAATTCACCATCAGACTCCTGAAGCAGCTAAAGCCCACCTTATAGATTCCATGCAGCCTGTTCCACTTGGATAGTGGAACTTGGGCCTCGTTTCCATAATTGCCTTGCAGCCTTTCTGAAGTTCAATCTGGGCACCAAGAGTCTCAATAGAAATACTGCAATATCATTAATTCTTGATGATATGATTTTGGTTGAACATCAACCATTTCTTTTTGGTATACTGACTGTGTATTCCTTATATCTTCTTGTGATGTTTCCGGCATCATTCAATATTTTGCCCATAGAATCCTTCAATATCACAAATCTAGGCTTAAAGTTTTTCTTCCATTCTTTCAGTTATTTCCTTTTGGCTTTCTAACTCCAGGCTTTTGCACATTTCATTGTAAATTTACTTTGTATTCTTGAGCTGAACTTTGAAATCTGTTTAACTCTTTTATTTCCACATTTCTTCTATTTACTGTAACTGAAGGGAATGTTTCAGTCTTTTCTGAAATCTATTTTGGTCATTTCTTTCTAATCACTTTTTGATCACTTCAGGCATGATGTTCTTGATGTTATCCTACAACTTTTCTGATCTTTTGTCATTAGTGTCTAATGCATTAAATCTGCTCTTGAGATGGTCTCTTAATTTTGGTAGAATAAGTTGTTGTTGTTAAGTGCTGTTGAGTGTGTTCTGACTCACAGTAACCTTGTATATGGTTTCTTAGGAGCAGCTATTGGATTTGAACTGTTAATCTTGTGGTTCACAGTCCGATGCAGATCTTACAGTGCCACACCAGAATTCCTAGTGGGGTATTGTTTTTGTTGTTGTTGTTAAGTGCCGTTGAGTTGGTTCCAACTCATAGCAACCCTGTATAGGGTTTCTGAGGAGCAGCTGGTGAGCTTGAACTGCCAATTTTGTGTTTCAAACTGATTGTGCAGTCCAGCACATTAACCCACAGCACCACATGTCAAAGTCATATTTTGGCTGTGGTGGACTTGTTAAAAATTTCCTTTGCTTAACCTTGAATTTGCATATGAGCAATTGATAGTCTGTTACACAGTTTGCCTCTGGCCTTGTTTTGGCCGATGTTATTAAGTTTTTCCACTGTCTCTTTAACATAATCATAACTAGCTTTAGAAATTGGTTTATAATTTTGAATAATAGTGGTACTAACTAGTCTTTCTTGTAGGTATATGGATATTATCCTTTCATGGACACCATTGTAGCTCAAGATAGATTTTGAAATGATCTTTTTGATGATGAATGTGATCCTATTCCTCTTCAATTTGTCATTTCTGGCATAGTAACTTATATGAATTTTGAATTCAAGATAGTCAATAATAGTCCATTTGAGCTTAGTAACTCCTGGGGTATGGATCATTATGCACTTCAGTTCATTTTTAACAAATTTCAATTTTTCTAATTCGTATTTTGTATAGTCCATGTTATTATGAATGGATGTTTACAGCTGTTTCTTCACATTTTGAGTTGTGCCCCATCAGTAATTGAAGTTCTTGAAATTTTTGCTTCACTCATGTTATTATGAAGAGGAAGCTCTTCCCCCATTATATTTTGATTGTCTCCCAATCTGAGGGGTTCATTTTCTGGCACTGTATCTGACAACATTCCACTGTTATTCATAAGGTTTACAGTGGCTAACTATTCAGTGCCTCTCCTTCTTCCTAGTATGTCTTTGTCCAGATGCTCGGCTGAAATCTGCCCACCATGGGTGACCTTGCTGGTATTTAAAATGTTGATGGTATAGTTTCCAATATCACAGCAACATGGAAGCTTATGCAGTATGATAAACTGACAGATGATGGTGGTTAGTATGATTTGTTGTTGTTATGTGCAGTTTAGTACCACATACATTTAATCAGAAAAGAAATTGACTATAAACTTGAAGATGTTTATTGAAAGAATAAAAGAGGCAGGGCCACTGAAAGTGAATTTCCACTGTAACCCAGTCAACTAAGTTGCATTATAGGAGAAATGATTCCATTTTAAAGACCTGAAAATTGAGCTTCAATACAGTTAAACAACTTAACCATCGTCATGTAATTACTAAGAGAAGCTGGACTCCAAATCCATGGTTGTCTGGATTCAAAGTTTTTCTACTCCTTCAGAGGTACACAATTCCATTTTCATCTCCAATTCTTAACTTGCAATGATGCCCTATTGCCTTCTATCTCACATTGTCAGCCAGGTCCTCAGCATTATTCTTGCTCTTTGAGGATGTTGTGGATTGAATTATATTGCCCAAGAAGATAAGTTGAAGCCTTAATTCCATGAATGTAACTTTGTTTGGAAATAGGATTTTTCTTATGTTTTCAGTTAATAATGAGGTCATGCAGGAGCTTAGTAGGTCCTAATCCCTTCTGAATATTGTCTTATAAAAGGGAACAGAAATGAATATGGAACTACACAGTGAGGACATGTGCAGGCACATCTTTAAGCCAAAGAAAGACAAGAAAAAAAGAAAACTGCCAGGGCTACTAGAAAAGGAAAAAGAACATAAAGAATTCTTCCTTAGAACGGGTTGTCAGGGCATGGCTCTACTGATGTTCTCAATTCATACTTCTAGCTTCTGAAACTGGGAGACAATACATGTTCTTTAAAGACATTCAGTATATGGTATTTCATAACGACAGTCTTAGGATACTAAAACAAGGAATCAGGGGCTAAACTAAGATCAAAACTGATTTAGCAGACTGTTTCTTCAATAATTTAACTAGTTTCTATATCCAACGGCTATCCAAAAGTCAGAGAATAAACTAATTAAGACATTCTTAAAGATCTAGCTTTTTGTTTATAGATCTCATAAGTATATCATTTTTTTCAGAAGGGTGTTATGTTGTTGTGATGTGCCGTGGAGTCGGTTCTGACTCATAGCGACCTTGTACAGGGTTTCCGAGGCTGTAAATCTTTATGGGAGCAGAAAGCCTCATCTTTTTCCCACGGAACAGCTGATAGTTTCGAACTGCTGACCGTGCTGTTCGCAGCCTGATTCATAACCACTACGCTACCAGAGCTAGCTCCCTAATATCAATTTCTTTTCAACATAGCAACTGAAATTACTGGCATATCCATATTAATCTATCTATCTTTCTACCTGCTGACCTATTTATCTATTTATCTATCTAGTATTTCCCTGCTTTCTAAAAGTGATTTATGTCACTGGAGATTTAAGATATGGAAGAATTAAATTGTAACAATATACCAACAAATAATTCAAATGCACTTACCAGATATGTTATTGTTGTTAAGTGCTGTCAAGTCAGTTCCAATGCATAACAACCCTGTAGATGGTTTTTGAGGAGCAGCTGGTGGGTTTGAACGGTTGACCTTGCAGTTCAAACTGACCTTGCATTTTAGTGCATTATTCTGAAGCACTACAACCAGAACCAGGAAAAATAAATGGCCACCATGGCTGTTACAGTAAATTATCTATTTTCATGTAGGGAATAGCTCGATCTACCTTGGGATTGATGATAATGGACACAGCACAGAGTGATTTTACATCCCCACTCTTACCACAAGATCGAAACTACCAGCTGTTCTGTGGGAGAAAGATGAGGCTTTCTGCTCCTGTAAAGATTTATAGCCTTGAAAACCCTGTACAGGGTTGCTATGAGTTGGAATCGACTCTACAGCACATAACAACAACTCTTAATTTTGAATGCTTCTTAGAAGGAAGGATGGTAAGACTTCCTCTCATGTATGAGAGTAAGTAAACAAAATATTACTTCTAGGGTTCAGTTCATACATGCATGGATTTACTTCAAATGGCACGTATTTAAATATATCTCTGTAATCAGTGAATGACTGAAGACAAGTTTTCTCAGTAATACCCTTAGATCGTCTCTCTGCCTTGTCATCCAATCAAAAAACGTCTTTTCAAGGCAGAGAGATCAATTCTGAA
This sequence comes from Chrysochloris asiatica, assembly GCF_000296735.1. Lineage (NCBI taxonomy): Eukaryota > Metazoa > Chordata > Mammalia > Afrosoricida > Chrysochloridae > Chrysochloris > Chrysochloris asiatica. The sequence continues at coordinate 8,219,274 of NW_006408576.1, forward strand.
GGCAATGGTGACTTGTTTTTCTGGAAAATCTCAAAAGCTATTCTCAAACAGGGCAATAATGAGGGCTTATGATGACAAGGTTTTAAGAAAAAGTAAAACTACACTGATGAACAAAAGGTCAGGAAAATGGTCCCAAGGACTTTTTTTCCATCTTAACAGCACACATGCTTACTTTTGGAGAGTAGCAAAGGCTAAGAGAATTTCATTGGAAAACCACCCTACAGACCTTATCTTGCCCCTGCAGAATTCTTTTGTTCCCCAAATCAAAGAACATGTAAAAAGAACACAATTTGACTCCCTTGAGGATGTCAAAAGAACATCATGCTTGTAAAGTAGAGAGTAAGTGCTGCAAAATGGAATCAAGCATAGCAGTGATTGTGAGGATTGTTAAGGTCTGGACCATGTGTGTTCTGTTGTATGTGGGTTGTTATGAGTTGAAACTGACACGACTGTACCTAATAGAACAAACAACAGCACTTATTTCAAGTTTTAAGACAGAGGGAAGGTAAATAAGGTTTGGCAATAAAGTGAACCTTAACGATTTCACTTAGAACGGTTTCAATAGTTGTTGTTATGTGCCGTGGAGTCGGTTCTGACTTACAGCCACCCTGTATAGGGTTTCTGAGGCTGTGAATCTTTACTGGAGCAGAAAGCCTCATCTTTCTCCCTCGGAATAGCTGGTAGTTGCCAACTGTTGACCGTGAGATTAGCAGCCTGATTTGTAACCACTACGCTACAGTAGTTTGGAATAATTATTTTTTGCAGTTTAACAGTGGCATCACATGGCTTGGTGTCATCCAATGTGGTAATACATGGTATCATGCACCCCCATGTGTCATTGGTAGATCTGCCAGCTAACCACCTCCACCTCGGGTACAAAGTTGGATTCTGCATCTTCTTCCCCCCACCACATTGCTCCCTGAAGATCTTTATCTCTCCTATTGGCCAAGGTAGGGACCATCCTCTCTGTCTAATAGCAGATACTGCAGCCCTCTTTCGTGGTGACTCAAGGAAGGCATGAGGAGTTACCACACTGGGTGATGAGTGACACCAATTCAAGTGAAGACTCTTGCCTTGGTGGCCCTATTGTTTAGCCTGCCTGCCACTGCTGCCATGGACCCTGGGCTCATTTTGATGCCACCTCCTCTGACAGCATCAGAGGTGCAGTCAGTACCCTTACATCTGTATAGTGATGTCACAATATTCTAAAATCATTTTAAGTCTCATGTTGCGTATTCAAAATGCTTCTTGTTACTTTGAAACTGAGTGCTACATGTGATCTCCAGGGAATCAGATCAGACACTGATGGTATTAGAGGAGAGGATGACAATTCAGAGCACTAAGATGACCATGCCCTGCACATTGGCTGCTCTGTAATCATGGGCTTTCAAGAGGTAGTTTCTTTCATTTCCTAGTTGCATTAATTTAATTATATCTTCACAAATAAGATGATTCCTTAAAAGATATAGCAGTGTGTACTATTCTACAGCACTTAATAACAACAACTACTGTAAAGAAGGCATTTATTCTTACATTTAAACACTGCTTTATCTTGAACAGAACAAGAAAAAAGAAGAAAAATAATTACAATTTGTGCTTAGTCTAGCTGATCTCTCCTTGTTGTCATGACTACCAGTTAAGTCATTGATTCATCCAAAGAGATTTCCATCTTGGAAGGGGGTCTTGATAAAGGCAGGAGTATTTGGTTCAGTGGAAAATAAACAGACCCTATGACTTGATCTACTCTAAGAATGAAGTAAACTCTCCTGAGCACATATGATATTCACTAATGATATTGGTACGTTTCCTAAGATCACGAAAAGGACTACTTGGTCTATGTGCTATTTTTATTGTAAGATTCAGGGAGAACCTATGACATTCCTGTCATATCAAGTCCAAGGACAAGATATAGGGATTAAGAATGGCTATAGGAAAATATTAGAGAAAAGTACATGAATGAAATTCACAATGAGTCTTATTATTAATGGGCAAACATTGTATCTTCTCTTCAAAGATATGAAACTATCAACTCAAAGATAAATTAATTGCCAAAAGGAAAGTATTTTTAGTGGTGTTTTCATTTTGATATGACAATAAAGTATATTTTGGGTTATGTGGATACCAACTTAATTTTTGTCAGACGAATCTTGGCTGAAAACAGAGCACACCAGAAAGATGTTTATCTGTGCTTTATTGACTATGAAAATACTCTTGGTTGTGTGGATCATGACAAGCTATGAACAACACTGAGTAGAATGAGTATTCTGGAACACTTAACTGTGCTCATGAGGAACCTGTACATAGACCAAAAGGCAGTTGTTCTAGCAGAACAAGGGAACACCAAATGGTTTAAAATTAGGAAAGGTTTGCACCAGGATTGTGTTATTTCACCATAATTATTTAATCTGTATAATGAGCAAACAATCTAAGAAGCTGGGTTATATGAGGAAAAACATGGCATCAGGATTGGAGGAAGATTTATTAACAACCTAATAATTTGCTGATGATATAGCCTTGCTTGCTGAAAGTGAAGAGACTTCAAATATTTAATGATGATCAAAGACCACAGCCTTCTATATGGATTGACCTCAATATAAAAAAAACAAAAATCCTCACCACTGGACCAATAAACTACATCCATATAAATGAAGAAAAGATTGACTTTTCTTTGCTTGGATCAACCATTGACTTGGATCAAAAGTCAATGATTTCATTTTGCTTGGATCAACCATCAACACTTATGGAAATAGCAGTCTAGAAATCAAATGGTGTTTGCAAGGAAGCAGCAGTCAAGAAATAAAATGATATATTGCATAAGGCAAATCTGCTGTATATTACCTCTTTAAAGTGTTGAAGAGCAAAGATTTCAGTTTGAGGACTAAGGTATATCTGATCCAAGCCATGTTATTTTAAATAACCTCAGAGGCATGTGAAAATTGAGTAGTGAATAAGGAAGACCTTAGTAGAATTGACACATTTGAGTTATGGTGTTGGAGAAGATTAAAAGTACCACAAACTGTCAAAACAACAAACCGATCTGTGTTGAAAGAAGTACAACCACAATGTTCCTTGGAAGTATGGACAGACTTTGTCTCACTTACTTGAGACATATATTATCAGGAGGGACCTTTCCCTAGAGAAGGATGTAATATTTGGCAAAGTGCAAAGTGGAGGGTGGGAGAAAAAGAGTATGACCTCCCAACAAGATGAATAAGCACAGTAGCAGTGACAATTGGCTCAGGCTTAGTGAGAATCGTGAGTTTGATCCAGGAAATGTTTCTTTCTGTTGTGCATAAGGATCTTATGAGTTGATGCTGACTCGATGGCACCTAATAACAACTTATTTTTTTAATGTTCAGACTCTTAAACGTTATTCTTATTACAGAAATAATTTTAAGTTGGGTGAGGTAAATCTGTAATCTTAGTTACCAAATGGATGTTGTTTAGTGCCTTCGAGTCAGTGACTCTGTACAGGGTTTCCGACCATGCAGTCCAGAGTATTACCTGCAGTGCCACACCAGGACACCACCAAATGGATACAGCTTGTCTGATCATCTGGTTTTTATAGACACAAAAATTGATTATTTGCTGCATATATTTTGAGCCTGTTTCTGAAATGAATTAAAACTGAGATCATTTCATATAAAAACAGGATAAAAGGTAAAATGAACATAACTTCAGGAGAAACTGATTTTGACTGATATAACATAAATTAACTGAAAAAAAGCCATGGAAAAATTGACAGATAACTTGTATTCCAATCTCAATTTTGCAACCTGATCTCTACATGTAAATGTTAGTCCATGTTTTTTAAAATTAGAGTTTGGGCCTTTGTGGTTTTGAATGATGCTATATGTTGTGGCTGCTAACCTCAGGGTAAGCAGTTCGCAACTACCAACTGTTCTGCGGGAGAAAGATGAGGCTTTCTGCTCCCATAAAGATTTACAGCCTTGGAAACCCTGTACAGGGTCGCTGTGAGTTGGAAGTGACTCAACGGCACCTAACAACAACAACAATCTGATGTGGTACTGTAGGATAGCATTGGATTGGTAACTGAAAAGTTTGCAATTCAAACTCACCAGTCACTCCTTGGAAACCCTCTACAGAGTGGCTATAACTTGAAAGGACTTAACAACAACTTTATTGATATATTTAAAAGAAGAGAGAATAGAATTTTAAAGGAACAATAAAAAAGACAAATGCATTTAGAGAGTAGGTCATTTAAAAGAAAGTGTTTTTTGTTTTTTGTTTTTAATAATTTTAACTGACTTCTAAACATGTGTTGCCAGATGTTGTCAGCGAAATCTGAGTCATATCAACCCTATGTGACAGAGAAGTTTCTCCTAGGCTTTTTAAGGCTGATCCATGGTGACAAAATGGTTAAATACTGAGTTGCAATCTCAAAGGAAAGTGGTTGGAACCCACCAGGATAAGAAGAGACCAAGCAATCTGCTTCTGTAAAGAGGGCAGTCGAGGAAATGCTACAGAGCTGCTTTCTATCCTGTAGGTTATCATGAGTCAGAATTAACTTTATTGGACACACAACAACAATTTTTATGGCAACAGGTAATTTTTTTCTCTCAGTTTTTCTCCCATTGTTATTGTTGTTAAGTGTTGTAGAGTCAGTTCTGACTCATGGTGGCCCTGTATTGGGTTTCCACAGAGTGGCTGGTGAAAGCTTCATGAAAGTCAATACTAAAAGGGTGATTTAGTTACAGAATTTTTATTAAATGAAATGAGTTGATATTATTTAAATGAAATAAAGGTTTTCCTTGTAGTAAATTTTGAGCACTTGTTTAAGAAAATGAAATTTCTATTTAAGGGCATTAGGCTCTCACTGTGGTACAAACAGCAAACATATTTATCCACTAAATGAATGGTTATGGGTTTAAGTCCATCTAGAGGTATCTCAGAAAAAAAGACCCGGTGATGTATTGAAAAATCAAGGATTGGAAACCCTATGGAGCACAATTTTACTCTGACTTACATGGAATCATCATGAGTAGTAAGAATTGACTAAAGAGCAACTGTAAATTAAGGTCAAGATGGAAATTTTATTGGATTAAGACTAATTTAACAGGTAGTCATAACAACAAGGGGAGATCAGCTAGCCTAAGCACAAATTCTATCCTGCATGTCCTGTAACGTCCCATATTTTCAGCAACAATTTTACAACAAATCCAGAGGTGAATTTGTTAATGATGTTTCCAGCTTAATGTCTAATCAATTTTGAGTTGTAATCGTGAAGTGAATGGGAAAAGATGGTGGGAGTAACAAGGCTGATGTTGGACAAGTACAAAACCTCTTAGGTGTCTAATATATCTTGAATTTGCCCAGAAAGCAGTTTGCATCTACTTGGATGGTTGTTCAGTTTATCCCCATATGGTCAGAAAGGAAGAGAAAGTTTTCTTTAGAATAATTGGAGGACAATGAACAGTTGCTCCAATCCTGACAACATCATTGCCCAAATGTAGGGAGAATTGGGGACTGAGATGGTTCAGGTTGTGTGAGGATTTAATGATTGAGTGAACAACCAAAGTCATTAAAATCTCTGACCTGTTGGAGTGTGGCAACTGCTAATTTCTACAAGCTACCCTGGAATCTCTGACTTAGATGCTGTTACTGCTGTGTAACATTGAGTTAATTCTGACTGATAGTGACCCTATATAGGGTTTCCAAGGCTATAAATCTTTTTGGGAGCAGAAAGCCTCATCTTTCTCCCATGAAGCAGCTGCTTGATTCAAACTTGATATTGTGGATCCAGCTCGTGCCCTGCTATACATCTCTCAGATAGGAGTCTTTTTTTTCTCCCTTTCAGGTGTATATAACTCATGAACCGTGACTTTGTTTGATTCTATCAGAAAGTTTTTTTGCTGTTGTTTAAATTTGAAATCCAGGAACTGGTAGACACAAGGTTAAATTGCTATTCAAAAGAAAAATTCTATTTGAGAAATTAGGAGTACTTTAAGTAACAAATACCATTACATATATTCTTAGTACTATTAATTAGTTCAAATCAAATTCAAATTTATGCATATCTTTTGAGACTCAAGAATTTCATGAGGTTGTTATCCTATAAAATTTGTATTGTGTGTTTTTGTATATATGAGGGTGAGTCAAAAATGATCTGCACTGTGGCTGTAGAATTTATTTTAATCAACTTTTAAAAAAGACAAGCAACTCATTTTTTTGACATAATCTCCTTGCTTTTTAATATACTTTGTCCATCTATTACAATGCTTTCATATTTCCTTATTAAAAATATTTTAGGCTGAGCTTCAAGCTGCAAATGCACTGCTGTCTTCATTTCTTCATCAGAAGTGAATTTTTGTTCTCAAAGGGTTGCTTTCAGGGACCAAACAGTTGGGAGTCTGATGGAGCAAGATAAAGACTGTAGGAAGAATGCCTTAACATCTGAAAATGAAGTTTCTCAGAGTGTCGGCAATTTGGTCAGAGGTTTGTGGACATGAGTGTCATGCAAGAACACAAAGTCTTTAGCAATCCTCTGTATTTAATCCAATGTTTAGGCTTCAGCTCCTCAGTGAGCCTCTGTAATGAGCACTGAAGATTGCTGAATCTTTTTCCTGATAGTGTTCCAATACTTGTCCTTGAGAATCCCAGAAAACTGTAAACATCAAGTTTCCAGCTGATGGTTGACTTTTTTTTTTTTTTTTTTTTTTTTTTTTAAGGTTTTTATTGTGGATTGAGTGAAAGTTTATAGGGCACATCATCAGTTTCACATTAAACAATTCATAAAACTTGTTTCATTACAATGATTATAATCCCCTCCATATACCATCAGTTAAAAGTATTTCTCTCTATCCTCTTTATCAATTTTTAAAAAACACACAAACAAAAAAACCCACTCAGGCATAAGTAATAATTTACATCTCCAAAGGGCACATTCTGAAAGTCTGTTCCTGGCCACCAGTTCTTAGTCCTTCTTTTCTTAGTTGATGAATCTAGAGTTCTCAGCCACTCCCCCTCTCCATGGCCCCATCTCTTTCTCCATCTCTGGCGCTGCTGCTTCTCTGGATAAGGTCCCACATTCTATTTGTGCGTTCCTCTCTTGATGGTCCTAGGGTCCTCTGTTTCTGGATGTGATGAATTTCAAGAAGAATAAATCATAACCTAATCTAGAGATGACTTATTCTTCTTGAAATTCATTGCATGAATGTTTTTTAAACTAGTACAGGTTCTTCACAATATTTGATTTTATAAATAACACTGTAAATCTAGGTTTCTGCATGTGTAGTTTTGCATTTATGTGCTAATACACTTACTTTATGATTATCGATGTCTTTGTTATCTGATATTTAGCATTTATGTCATAGCAAATATCTACTATATAACTCTTTCATGTATTAATGATGTATGTCTCAGCATAATGACCAAGACACTAGGTGAGAATAATACTGGCTGTGATGGTTATGATAATGTGCCAGCTTGGCTGGCCATGATTACCAGTGGTTTGGAAATTAAGAAATGATGTTATCATCCTCCATTTTGTAATCTGATATGGTCATCCCTCCATTTTTGCATAATGCTAATTTTTATATACCTGGTCTTTGGAACCTAACTATGGCAATAAGTCAGGACTAGGTCTATAAAAGGACAGAGCCCTAGGTGTAATGCTTCTGGATTAAAGCATGCAAATGAATAATGTTAATGGATTTTGAAAATTGGGTCACCTAGATTAGACCTGTACAAATTTTTGCCAGCAACATATTGGTGTGTCTGTTTCCCAACATATGTATTTGCTACACTATTGTTTTTTTAAAAAAATATTCTCTATACATCGGAGGTCAAAATTGCATGTTAATTTAATTTTAATTTGCAGGTTTTAAATTATGAGTAAGATTGGATATATTTTCATGGTTTTAAAGGCTACTTTTATTTTATTTGAGGAGCCCAAGAGGTACAGTGAGTTAAGCACTGGACTGCTAACTGCTGCTCCATGGAAGAAACATGAGGCAGTATGCTTCCATAAAGATTCACAGCCTTGCTATAAAGCAGTTCTGCTCTGTCAATCAGTTCAGAGCAGAATCTGCCAGAATCAATTCAATGACTTGGGATTTTTTGCATATTCATTCTGAGGATTGTCTGCACATGATATTTGCCTAATTTTTACTATATTATTGATGTTTTCTATAGTGATCTGAGCAAGTTCTTTAACAGTGAAGAAATTATTCCTATGTCTATAATATTTTCACATCTCCAAGGCTATAATATGTTTTCCAACTTTGTTGTAGATTTCCATTTATGCCAATTTTTATTTTTTCTTTATATAATCATCTTTTCATTATTTAATTTTGAATGTGTGATTTTTGAGTTTGATATCATGCATACAAATGTATTTTGCTTCTTTTAATATTTTCAGTCATGTTTTCTGTATTTATAATTCT
>NW_006408576.1:8230253-8256861 GCF_000296735.1 Chrysochloris asiatica
TGAGCAAATAATCTGAGAAGCTGGGTTCCATGAAGAAAAAGTGTGGCATCAGGATTGGAGGAAGACTCATTAACAATCTGCAATATGCAGATGAAAACGTTGCTTGCTGAAAGTGAAGAGGACTCAAAACATTTACTAATGAAGATCAAAGAGAACAACCTTTGGTATGGATTGCATCTCAATGTAAAGAAAACAAAAATCCTCACCACTGGACAACATTCTTATCAATGGAGACAAGATTGAAGTTGTCAAGGACTTCATTCTTCTTGGATCAACTATCAACACTCATGGAAGCAGTAGTTAAGAGATCAAATGGCGTATTGCATTAGGCAAATATGTTGCACAAGACCTTTTTAAAGTGTTGATGAGCAAATATGTCAGACTGAGGACTAAAGTGCGCCTGACCCAAGCCATGGTATTTTCAATAACCTCATATGGATGCAAAAGCTGGACAGTGAATAAGGAAGACTGTAGAAAGAATTGATGCCTTTGAGTTATGGTGTTGGAGGAGAATATTGAAAGTGCTATGGACTGCCAAAAGAACCAATAGTTCCGTTTTGGAAGAAGTGCAGCCAGAGTGCTCCTTAGAGGCCAAGATGGTCATACTTCGTCTCTCATACTTTGAACATATTATCAGGAGGGAGCAATTGCAGGAGAAGGATATCATGTTTGGTAAGGTGGAGGGTCAGAGGAAAAGAGAAAGTCCTCCAACGAGATGGATTGTCCAAGTGTCAGCATTGATGTACTCAAGCGTGGCAACAATTGTGAGGTTGGCCCAGGATTGGGCAGTGTTTCGTTCTGCTGTGCATAAGGTCACTATGAGTCGGTACCAACTCGATGGCACCGAACAGTAACAATAACATTAAGTCCAAGACAATAGATTCAACACAATTTTTTAGTAATCTTTTCCTGTACTGATATGGAAGTCCCTTTCTATGCCCATGCTTCATTCTTTGTTGTTGTTATTGAATTGGCACAGTGGCAGCAGCAATGGACCCAATTGTAGCAATTATTATGAGATAGGTGCAGCACCTGGCAGTGTGTTATTCTGTTGTGCATTTGGTTGCAATGAGCTGTTACCAACATGATATCCTTCTACAGACCATCCTGAGAATATGTCCAAAGTATGAGAGACGGAGTCTGGCCGTTCTGGCTTCCAAGGAGCACTCTGTTGTATTTCTTCCAACAGAGATCTCTTTGTTCATCTGGCAGTCGATGGTAGTTTCAATATTCTCCTCCAACACAGTAACTCAAATGAATCAATTATTCTACTGGTTTTTTTTTTTTTTTTTTACACTGTTTAAAATTTGCATGCATATGAGCTTATTGAAAATATCATGGCTTGGGTCAGGTGCACTTTAATCCTCAAACTGACATCTCTGCTCTTCATCACTTTAAACAGCTCTTGTGCAGCAGATATGCCTAATGCAATATGTCATTTAATTTCTTGACTGCAGCTTCCATGAGTGTTGATGGTTGATCTGAGCAAACTGAAGTCTTTGACAACTTCTATCTTTTCTCCATTTATATGGATGCTGTTTATTGGTCCAGTGGTGAAGATTTTTGTTTTCATTAAATTCAGATGCAATTGATATCACAGTCTACTGGAAAGCAGAAAATTTTAAAAAAAGCAAACAAACATGGAGAACAAACAATGTTTTAAAAGAAACTACCATAGAATTTGCACATTAATATATCTGCTTGCACTTCATTTTGAGGACCTGGCTGTTATCGAAGCTGGGATTACATCTATGTAGAAAGTTCTATAGTGAAAAAAAAAAAAAAAGTCATTGATATGAAAGAAGAAAAGAATGGATTTTGAAGACCAACTGGCAGTTTATCATAATATTCATTTAAAAATATATTATTGTTTTCTGGTTTTAGAATTATTTATGCATAAATCAGATCAATGTTAATATGTGCATTATTTGTGCCTTCTACATCTTTATTAACTTTATTCCAAGAAATCTTTTGTACCCTCTACAAGGAGTCCTGGTGTGGTGCTGGGAATTAATGCATTGAAATGCAAATTCAGTTTGAACTGCAATGTTGGAGGTTCAAATTTACCAGCTGCTCCTTAGAAATCCTATACCAGGTTCCTATGGGCCAGAACTTACTCTAAGGCACTTAACAGCAAAAACAACACCCTCTACCAATGTATTTTTATGTGTTACTCCCAGAACTTTACAATATTTTATTGATAACAGTTGATGATGTATTATTTGGTGCACAGATATATTTATAATGACTAAAAGTCATTCATTATATCCTTTATCCTTATTAATTGCTCTTTTTGCTCCTCTCAGTTAATGCTCATTACATTGATGTGAACATTTTTTAAAGCTAGTATTTTACTCCATCCTTTTGTTTACAGGACTAAGTTTGGTTTATTTCATCCTGTAATTTTGAACTCCCAGATCTGTATTTTTTTGTAGTCAGTCATTCCTAACAGGTCTTTCTCTTTCATAGCCCATATCCCTATTCACTAGAGTAAGGTGTATCTTAGTCCTCAAACTGACATCTCTGCTCTTCATCATTTTAAAGAGGTTTTGTGCAGCAAATATGCCTAATGTAATATGTCACTTAATTTCTTGACTGCTGCTTTCATGAGTGTTGATGGTTGATCTGAGCAAAATGAAATTTCCATTAATTTGAATATGATGCTGGAGCAGCAAAAATGATGTTTCCTACCAGTGTTTCACAGTACACTGTGGACTGGCTGACCCCCAGGATTTGGAGGGATAAGGCATGATGGTGGAGTTATGAATGGTTTAACATATTAAAATAAAATTCTGCATGAAACATATGCATCTTATTATTGCATTTCAACCTTATCTCCTTGATCTTTCAATTTGACTGCAACTCTATGGATGCTTGAGGCATTAAAATTGCTTATGGTATTTCTTATGTACCAAGTAATGATAAGGAGCTTTGGTGGTGTAGTGGATTATGTGTTAGGCTGTTAACCACATGGTTGGTAGTTCGAATTCACCAGCTGCTCCATGGGAGAAAGATGAGTCTGTCTGCTCCCACAGAGATTTATAGCCCCAGAAACAATGTAAGGATCACTATCAGTCAAAACTCTCTGTACTACCCACAGCTACAACTACAAAGTAATAATAAGAATGCCTAGTGGTGTAGTGGGCCACTAATGTACAAGATCAGTTTGAATCCACTAGTTGCTTTCAAGAGAAAGAGGAAGTTTACTGTTCCCACAAAGATTTGCAGGTTACTTGTAGTCCTGGTGTAGCACTGTGGGTTAGTATGCTGCACTGAAATGTCAGTTTGAATTCAAGGTTGGTGGTCAGGATCACCAGTTGTTCCTTGGAAATCCTCTACATGGTCGCCATAGGTCAGATCCAACTCAATGGCACTTAACAACAACAACAACACATGAATTTAAATTGACTCTATGGTAGTGGGTTTTGTTTGTATTTTAAACTAATGATAAACCAACCATAGCTTATTCATAATGAGACCATCATCTTCTGACACTGTATCTAGCCAGTTTCCCCAGCAACTATTCCACTTGATATGGAGACATGTTTGAGGCCAAAACCTACAAATATTTTCATAGATTTCCTAATAATTTAGAAAATGGTGTCAAACAGAGTTGCTGCTTTTGCTTATTTTACCCTTTCACTGGCCTCCATAATATTAACTTGGTTCCTGTTAGATTCTACTAATTCTGCATTAATTCAAAATGATTTAAAATATAGAGAACTATCCAAATTATTAATTGTGAAACACATACTGCATATCTTATATCAACATAGAAGATACATAAATGGAAGTGAACAGAAAGCAACATTTATTTAACCGTTCTCTACCATCAGAATAGAATCATGAATCTATATAGATTGTCTCTGTGGCTGAGTAGTCTTGTACTCACTAAGTGATGCTGACAATTGAATTTCTACCAATCACAGAGGCTCATAGAAAAAGGCATTATTGGTATCACTAAGCCATATGTTCCATAGAAGAAAATGTAATACTTTACTATATGTTCTCATTTAGAGAAGTCTAAATGGGTCTAAAATATTAATGGAACTGTTATGACCAAAGAACTATAAGTTGACGGGTGAAACATGGACAGCTATTATTTGTTTTTATACACGTATATAAATAGAAATCATTTTTTGAAACCAGGTGGCTAACACAGTCTGCTTATTAAAAGCAGAATGTTTTCTCCAGTGACTCCAACAGTCTCCTTTCTGGGAGTAAATATTTTATATTTGGCTTCAGTATTTTTTTTAAGCCACCCTGGTATATATGGATAGCTATATGCTTCTTTAAAATTCAAATGACAAACAAATAAATGACCACATTATAATGCTTCACTGTGCACTGAATCTGATCACCTGTGTGGCATGAACAGGGCATATGCAAATTTAGTGTGTTGACAGATTGAGAATGTGTAAGGACAGATACAGCAAATTATGTTGGTAAAGTTCTGAGAGAGAAGAATATAAATACCAATGTAGGATGCATAAAACATATTCTTGTTACCTGAAGAGAGTCCATTTGTCCATTTTATTGTTTTGCTTTATCTTCTCTATGCATTATATATATATATATAATCTCTTTAGATTCCTGCAGGGATATTATGCATCTTCTACTCACAGGGAAACACTGGAAGGTTATTCATTCTCTCCCAGGCAAGGCAATCATCCTTATTCATACCTTAGAATAGTGCTGGCTTTGCAGTTTTCAAAGGCTTTTCTCATGCATTATCTCACTTGAGTTTCACTATTTCAAGAGGAAGCAGAATGAATGAAATTATTATGTTAGTGACTAAGGAGTTGAAGTTCAGAATGTGTGCATGGACTTATCTATGGTAATATGGTTTTTACACGGTGAACTTAGAATTCAAACTCAAAACCCTGAATTACAAGACCATTCGCTACTGTATTATACTGTTTTAATTGAAGGTGAAGATGTCCTTAGGTGGTTTATTTTCTATTGGCAGAACTACAATTTAGTGGTATAGGCAATAGTTGTATGTTGTTCAATGCTATTGAGTTAGTTCTGACTCATAGTGATCCTTTATAGGGTTTCCAAGGAACAACTGTTGGGCTTGAACCACCAATCTTGTCATTCACCATCCAGTGCTGATCCTACAGCTCCATAAGGGAGTCCAGTATTTGTATAAAAACAGTCTATTATAGTAGTTTAAACAACATGGGATTTGGACTTAGATCACGTTGAAATCCTGGCTCTCTATTTTTTTTGGGGGGGAAGGTAAAGGGCTTCATTTCAAATTCTATAAAATGTAAATACATATTCATATTTCACAGGGTTTTGTGAAAAGCAAATATGAAAAAAAACCCTGCAAAACAGTCAGCCCTTTGCTCTGGACAGAGGAAATGTTCAGTATATATATATAAAGAGGCAGATTATAGTGTGAGCCTGGGATTTAGGTATTCTTTAGCATTGGTATGAATAATTTGTTCATTATGGAGGGAATTGCTTGCTGGACCCTGGGAGAAGAGGTAAAATATGAAAAGATAGCAGAAACTGCTCAGGGCTCAGCCCTAAGGACTCGTGTTTAAACTAGAAAAGAAATGGGTGGTCATGAGAAAGTGAAAGGGAAAGACTCCATTTGGGAGCCTAGGAAAGATGAGCGTTGCATCTGAGTTGCTCATCGTTAGTAACTGGTGACAGAAGATAAAACATGGTGGCAAAGAGGACATACCTTTTTTTTCTGTGCAGAGCCCTTTTCTGTCTTTGTTGCAATGAGGACTAAACTACTGCTGACGTATTTCTAATCCCCTCTGTAGTCTTATAGCATCGGAAACATTGAGAGAGGGCTCTTTGCACAGATGCCAGGCTTTTCAGAGCCATGGCGAATCCGAAAAAGATGATGCTAGCATTGAAACCAACACCAATCTCTGAAACCCCATTGGTATGCAGTAGATATAAATCCATAGTTACCCCATAGGACAGAGTAGAATGAGAGAGCGTTTCCAAGATTGTAATCTTTATAGAGGCAGACTGACATCTTTCTTCTGTAGAGTAGTCAGTGGGTTCCAACTGCTGACCTTTTAGTTCACAGTCAAGTGCTTAACCTCTGTACCATGAGGACTCTTTACCAGTTCCTGAGTAAACCCAAAAATACTTGATGATGCTTTGTTGGGTGGAGGGGGGAAAGGGTAGTGCAGTTTTTTTATAAATGGTTTCCATTTTGTAGGTGAGGGTACGAGCCACAGAAAATTTAAATATTAATGCTAATGTGATCCTATTAATATCCACTGTCTGGCAAGGACTGAAGAAATGTTGGTTTCATATAAGCGTGGGTACACAGTTTGTTACTTTGAGGCACTGGATTATTTTAAGCATTGCAGATAGAAAAATGTAGAGTCAACACAACTTCCAGGGGGAGAGATGAATAGGTCATAATAAGATTACCCAATATGATATAGTAGAGAAGTTTATAGAACATTATTAGAGAACATAGGAAGGAACAACAGCATCATCATGGGGACAGGGTTTCAAAACAGCTGTGGAGAGGAACAAGCTGCGATCTCCACAGGAAGAGCAGGGGAGATGGACATTCCAAGTGAAGTGAAAGCAGGATCCAGGTCATGGAGATATAAAAGAAAACTTATGTGCTTAATCAACATGACACAACAAGCAGTCAGACAATAAAGGAAGCATTGTGAATACACACCAGAGCAGAAGTGGTTAATACAGAAGGTGATCCTGTTATTTTGAAGAATGAATTTGTGGAAGGTTATGACCAGCAGATGCAAAAGAAATCTGTTTTTGCAATACAATACTGAAATCAGGATATCACTACATCCATCTTGGCTATTATACTGCTCTACTTTAGAAGGTGTTCTAGTACATGTGGTTATTTTGTGGTAAGGTGTCTTCAAGATGTCTCTTAACTCCTAACATCCTTATGTATAATGGAACAAACTTGCTTTGTGCTGCAACATCTTAATGATTATTAGTATATTTGAGTTCACTGGTTTGACTCTTGTGTCAATCCATTTCCTTGAGGATTTCCCTTGCTTTCACTGACCCTGTACTTTACCAACCAATATGTTCTTTTAAAAAAAAAACAAAAACAAATTGGTCTTTCCTAATGGCATGTCCAAATTAAACAAGCCCAAGTCTTGCCATTCCTGTTTGTAAGGAGCTTTTTGGTTCTAATTCTGTTAAGATTGAGCTGTTCCTTCTTCTGGCAGTCCATGGTATATTCAATATTCTTTACTAACATCACACTTCAAATGCATCGATTCAATTCTTCTGTCTTCCTTTTTCATTGTCCAGCTTATGCATTCATAGAGCTAATTGCAGAGACCATAACTTGGGTCAGATGTCATCAAGGTGTATTAAAATAGATTTGGGTATATCCCGGTGTGACACTGTAGGATAAGCACAGGAGTGCTTACTTCAAGATTGGTGGTTCAAACTAACCAGCTTCTTCTTGGAAACCCTACACAGGGTCACTATGATTTGGAACCGACTTAATGGCACTTAACAACAACAACATACTTTGTACACTGAGAGCTAATTATTCTGACGATCAGTTTTTTTTTTTTTTACAAATTAAGTTGTCTGCATCTAAAGTACAGGGTACTGATCTAAATTCTACTGGATTAGAAGCTACATTTTAACAAATGCAAAGAAAAAATTAATGTGTGTTTATTTACCTAGAATATATCCTTTTCTCTATTCTAAATGTTACCCTAATTAAACCTTTCTCTAGAACTTTTGCACTTTTCAACAAAATTAGGATGAATAGATAAAAATGCCAATTCTAATTAGCACTTACTGCATATTAAAGAAATTATTATTCCCTTACTTAAAGAAATGTTAAGGGGAAGAAATAAATGATCTTTGAAATGTGATTTTTCTTTTCAGATAGTAGTGATCCTTCTTCACTGGAGCATTGCTACATGTGACAGGCATGTCCACAGGCTAACATGTTCTATAGCACTTTGAGTGATAGGGGGACCTCCAAGAGTAGTAGTTATATTAATGAGAAGTTAAGAAAAGGAATATATTTTTTTGCAATAAATGTATTTTTTATATAGGACACTATACAAGTATGCATTTGTTAAATTGTTTTAAATAGCTCTAGTGCTTAATAAAAATAATATTTGAAGGAAAGCTAAAGTTGGGGTAACATCTGCATCTGCTGAATGATTTATATTTGTGACATTAATTGAGTATTATAGGAAAACAAATACTATTTTTTGACCTCAGGCAAGCTAGTGTGAGACATGAGCTTGTTCCAGGTTGAAATTTTCCTCTTAAATTTTTCATGAAATTCTCCCAGCAGGGTCACTGTTGAGTTCTGAAAAGATATTCAACATAAGAATTGCTACAGCTCAGCCATCTCAAAAGCTTTTATTTCATCAGCACACCCCCCTTCATTTTAGTGCCACATAATAATATAGAATAGGTTTCAAGCCCATCAATTGTAAAATTATCATTTTTCACCAAAGCAACATTATATTAAACACTTAATTATTCATTACTAATGCTTGTCATGGTGAAATATTGGCCGCACTAATTTTGAAAGCACCAGACCACGCTTTTCTTCCTTGAAGGTTAATGGCTGAGCCCTCAGTTTCATTAGATTCCCTAAATGTAGCACACCTCATATGTCATTGTGTGGCTTTCCCGGCCCCCCACCCCCAATTCTTTTAGCTGGTAAAATCCACACTATATAGAACAGTCTTTCAAGGTCTGTTGCTCTCTATGAGGATGAGAAACTAATCTTAATGGCCATGGTGAACAGAGCAGAATTTGGGATTGTAGAGTTTTGTCAACTATTATTGATTGGATTGTTTCTTAAGGGATGTATTTTTAATGGTGTCATAGCTGTTGATTTAAATAAATTATGTACTTTATAAAAATCTGTTACTGACTTAGACTTATGACAATGAAATGGTTCTGTATTAGCCACAGCAAGGGTTCATGCCTACATTTTGTCACAATATTCAAAGTGTCAGAACTGTGGTGTTGGATATTTTACATCCCTGGATTCCCACTGTGGAACACCTGTGCTGTGTAAGTTTATAGATAGTAGAAATGATTCTTCATTGGCATCTCTACACTCACATCTTGATACCTTCTTTTGCATATTTCATAAGATTTTAATTCTGTTAATAAAGAAAAATTTTAATCATTTTTCTTCCAGGCAATAGCTGGAAATATGTATTATGTCTGGGAAAATTTATCTGACCTTCACAGTTTACATTGGCTATACTCGTGTCTGTAGAATGGCTTTTCAATGCCAGGAAAGATCATTTTCTTTGAATTGCATGAAAAACTTCTAGAAGAAAAATGTGTGAACTGGAGGCAAGAGGTTGACATTAGTCCATCACTTAAAGTGAGCTTGATAATCAAGAGGAAGGTCATTCTCTCAGGAAGATTATTCTACAGCCATTGGTGTCATTCATAATGATTCCTGTCCTCAGCCATCCCAAGTTGCCCATCATTCTTTCACTAATTTATGTAAGCAATCCTCTTACTTTTAGCATCTTCCCACAATATATCCACTCCTATAGCTCTCTCTACTACACATACAAAAATTCATTGACAGGATAGGAAACATTGATAGGTTTTTTGAAATTCTTTTAGGAATGAAAACTTCCTAAATTATCAGAAAACTCCAATATATATGTAAGGAGAAAATAGCATATGTATAATATGTATAGGAGTCATTGGGTGGTGCAAAAGGTTAACTCTTAATTTGACTCTTAACCCAAAGCTTAAAGGTTCATATTCACTCAAAGGCACATTGTAATATACTTCTAAAGAGCCTTGAGAACCCTATGGAGCACAACTACTCTGCATACGTAAGGTTTCATAAATCAGAATTGATTTGATATTAATTAGTGTTGTTTGTTTTTTATGTTTAATGTTGTTATTAGATGTCTTCGATTTGGTTCCAACTCATGATGACTCTATGCAAAACCAAAGGAGACACTGCCTGGTCCTGTGCCATCCTCACAATCATTGTTATGTTTGAGTCCATCGCTGCTGCCACTGTGCCTGCCCATCTCATTGGGGGTCTTCCTCTTTTTCCCTGACCCTCCACTTTACCAAGCATGCTATCCTATTTTGAGTGCCTTTGACACTATATCTGACAGTATTCTGGTGTTATTCATAATGCTTCAATATTCAATATTCTGGTGCTACCTGAGAGTGTTCCACGGCTACTCGTAAGGATTTTAGTGGTTAATAATTCAGAAGTAGTCCACCTCTCCTTCTTTCTAGTCTGCATTAGTCTGGAAGCTCAGCTGGAACCACTCCACCATGGGTGGACCTGTTGGTATTTAAAATACCACAGCATAGCTTCCAGCATTACAGTAGCATACAAGCCACCACAGTATGACAAGTTGACAAAAGAGTGGTGGATATAAAATACATTGGTATATGTTTCATTTACCTATCTATATTTATGAACTTAGAGACCATCTCAAAAGTAGGTTTTATACACTGAGAACTAATGTACACAGTGTAGACAAGTTGTGGGATGACATCAAAGACAGCATACATGAAGAAAACAAAAGATAATGAAAAAGACACGAGAAAAAAAGAGACTCAAACTTGCTTTTCAATGTAGAATAAAGTGAAATGAAGAGATTATGAAGTAAAAGAGCTGATCATAAGATTTCAAAAGGCAGCTAGAGAAAACAAAGTAAAGTATTATAATAAAATGTGCTAAGATCTAGAGTTAGAATACAAAAAGGGAACGATATGCTTAGCATTTCTCAAGGTAAAAGGGATGAATAAAACTTTAAGAATCAAGTTGCAGTATTGAACAAATCTTGAGAATAAAGCTTGAACGATGTAGAAAGCATCAAAAGAAGGTGGAAGAAGTCACCGAGTTAATGTATCTCCTAAAATTGACTGACATATAATCCTTTTAGAGGCAGCATATGATCAAGAGTCAATGGTATTGAAGGAAGAAGTCCAAGCTGAACTGAGGCAATTTTGAAAAACAAGGTTCCAGGAATTGATGGAATAGCAATTGAAATGTTTGAACAAATGGATGCAGCACTGTAAATGCATACCCATCTAGCCAACTAACTTGAAGAGATCCATATCTTCTCAAGAGAAGAAAGGTGATCCAACAAAATGCAGAAATTGTTGAGCAAAAGCATTACTATTGAAGACAAGTAAGATTTTGCTAAACATAATTTAAAAATATTGCAGCAGTATAATAGACAATTAGCAGAAATTCAAGTAAAAGTCAGAAGAGAATGTGGAATAAGGAATATCATTGCTAATATCAACTGAATCTTGGCTGAGAGCAGAAAATGTCATCAAATGTTTACCTGTGGTTTATTGACTGTGCAATGACACTTGGTTGTGTGGATAATAACAAATTATGGATAACATTTTAAAGCATAGAGATCCCAGAACACTTATTTGTGTTTATGCAGAAAATGTAAACAGACCAAGAGGCAGTTGTTCAATGGAGGAAGGGGATATTGCTGTTAGGTGCCATCGAGTCGGTACCTACTCAAGTGACCTTATGCACAGCATAAGATATTGCATGGTTCAAAATTACAAAAGCTATGCATCATGGTTATATTATTTCAACATACTTACTCTATCTGTGTGCTGAGCAAGTAGTTCTAGAAGCTGGACTATATGAAGACAAATGAGATTGGCATCAGGAATGGAGGCAGACTCAATAACAACCTATAGTGTTCAGGTGATACAACCTTGCCTTCTGAAGGTAAAGAGGACTTGAAGCACATACTGATGTAGACCAAAGATCAAGTGCAGCCGTCAACATCAAAAACTACAGCCGTCAATACAGATTACACTTCAATGTAAGAAACAATTCTTCATAACTGGACTAATACAGAATATCATGGTAAATGGAGAAAAGATTGACGTTACCAATGATTTAATTTTTCTTATCCCTCACATTCAACACCCATGGAAGCAGCAGTCAAAAAATAAATAAATAAATAAAACCACATATTACATTGGACAAATTTTCTACAAAGGACTTCTTTAAAGCATTAAACAGCAAAGACAGTAATTTAAAAAGTAAGATGTATTTGACCCAAACCATGGGATTTGTAATCACCTCACAGGTGATTTTACAAAGCTGGGTAATGAAAAAGGAAGGCAAAGTAAAAATTGATGTATTTGAATTATAATGTTGGCAAACAATGTTGAATTCAACATGGACTGCCAGAGAATGAAAAGTCTATTTTGAAAGAAGGACAGCAAAAATGCTCCTTAACAGTGAGGATGCTGAGACTTCAATCTTACATACTTCAGACATGTTATTAGGATGTACTAGTTCTCGAATAAGGATGTCATGCCAATAGAAGGTCAACAAAAAAGGGGAATATCCTCATGAAATGATTTAACACAGTGTCTACCAAAATATGCTCAAACATAGAAATAGTTTTAAGGGTGGTATTGATCTTGAGAGCATTTCATTTTATTGTATATAAGGTTGCTATGAGTCAGGACTTGTAGACACCTAACAACAAAACATTTATCTATGTTGTTGTTGTTGTTGTTAAGTGTCGTCAAGTCCGTTCCGACCCATAGTGACCCTGTATTTCCAAGGGTTTCCAAGGTGCAGCTGGTGAGCTTGGACCACCAACCTTGCAGTTCAAACGGCTCTGCAGTCTGACACATTAACCCACAGAGCCACATCAGGACTCCATTTATCTATGTATTGGGGTTTATTTCAGGAGAGTGTTTTCCCAGTTTTTCTTTAACTTATTTTGGTTACTTTTCCTATTGAGTTCCTCAGTCCATTTAGGAATTGAAATCCATACTGTGAAGAATGATCTTTCAAGGCCTGTTGTCTTCTATAAGGATTAGAAACTAATTTTAATGATCATAGTGACCAGAACAGAATTTAGGTCTGTAAGTTTTAGGAAATAGTATTGATTGAATTTATTTCTTAAAGGATCTATTTTTAATGTTGATTGTGATATAGTGAATTACTTAATATGGATTTTATAGCCATAGTCTTTGTAACTACCACCAAATGAATTATGCAAATGTGAGATGTTTGTGGTTCACCCAGGGGATTGACACACTTGTAGGGGGTGGGGTCATGCAAATAAAGTATACATGGGGATTGGTTAGTGTTTCCATGTAGCTATGCTTAATATGAGCCATTCATGAGATGGGAAGGGAGTATTTCATGGCCACCAAGAAAGAAAAGTCAAGTAGTAGTGTTGTACCGCATGACTGATCTGGATATGTTCTTCTTGACAATGAATGTAAAACCATTCCTCTTCAATTTTTCATTGCCAGCGTAGTAAACCATGTGGTTGTCAGATTCAAAATGGCCAATACCAGTCTATTTCAGCTCACTAATGCCTAAGATATCGATGTTTATGTGTTCCATTTCATTTTTGACAATTTCCAGTTTTCCTAGATTCATACTTCATACATTACATGCTCTGATTATTAATAGATGTTTACAGTTGTTTCTCTTCATCTTGAGTTGTGCCCCATCAGCAAATGAAGGTCCTGCGGGCTTTATTCCCCTGGCTTTACTCCATTCGCATAATCACTGTTACTCTACTTTGAGGAGGCAGCTCTTCCCCACTTGCATTTCGAGTGCCTTCCAACCTGAGAGGCTCATTTTCTGGTACTATAGCTGACAGTGTTTCTCTGCTATTCATAAGGTTGTCGGTGACTAAATATTCAGAAATAGTTTGTCACTCTTTCTTCCTAGTCTGTCCTCATCTAGAGGCTCATCTGAAACCTGCCCACCATTGGTGACCTTGCTGGTATTTAAAATACCCATGGCATAGTTTCCAGAATCAAAGCAACTCACAAGCTACCACAGTATGACAAACTGACAGACAAGTGGTGACACCATAGACTATTATACACATGGACCTCACCAGATGGAATACACAAAAATCAAATTGACTACATCTGTGGAAAGAGACGATCAAAAAGCTCCATATCATCAGTCAAAACAGAGCCAGGGCTGATTGTCGAACAGACCATCAATTGCTGATATGCAAATTCAAACTGGACCTGAAGAAAATGAAAACAAGTCCATGAAAGCCAAAATATGACCTTGAATATATCCCATCTGAATTTAGATATCATCTGAAGAAGAGATTTGATGCATTAAACACTAAAGATTGAAGATCAAAAGACTTGTCGGATGACATCAAGAACATCATACAGGAAAAAAGCAAAAAGTCATTAAGAAGACAATAAAGAAGGAAAAGATCAAAATGGATGCATCTGCCCTTGTCTACTGGGCTGGGCACCCAATTTTGCAAAATCAAATAAAGAAAACCTCACTCTCAAAAAAAAAAAAAAGGATGTTAGAAGAGACACTGAAACTTGCTCTCCAGCATAGAGATGCTAGAGCAAATGGAAGAAATGAGGAGGTACAAGAGCTAAACAGAAAATTTCAAAGTTCAGCTCGAGAAGACAAAATCAAATATTACAACGAAATATGCAAAGATTTGGAGTCAGAAAACCAAAAGAAAAGAAAATGTTCAGCATTTCTGAAGATGGGGGAACTAAAGAAAAAATTCAAGCCCCAACTTTAATCATTGAAGGATTTTTTGGGCAAATTATTGAATAATGCAGAAAGCATCAAAAGAAGATGGAAGGAATACACAGAGTCACTCCCAAAAGAAAATGGTTGATGTTCAACCATTTCAAGAGATAGCATATGATCAAGAGCCAATGATATTGAAGGAAGAAGTCCTAGGTACATTGAAGGAATTGTCAAAAATTAAGGCACCAGGACTTGATGGAATACAAATTGAAATCTTCCAAGAAAGTGACGGAGCACAGGAGGCACTTACCATTCTATGCCAAGAAATTTGGAAGACAACTATCTGTCCGACTGATTGGAAGAGATCAATATTTGTACCCTTTCCAAGGAGAGGTGACCCAATGGAATGCAGAAATTACAGGAAAATATCTTTGATATTCCACTCGAGTAAAGTTTTACTAAAGGTAATACAGAAATGGCTGCAAGCACACATTGCCAGATTCAGAAGAGGATGTGGAATGAGGGATGACATTGCTGACGTCCGATGATCTTGGCTGAAAGCAAAGAATACCAGAAAGATGTTTACCTGTGCTTTATTGACTATGCAAACACTTTTGATTGTATGGATCATGACAAGCTATGGACAACATTGTGAAGTATGAGTAGTCTGCAACAGTTAATTGTACTTATGAGGAAGAGGCATGGACCAAAAGGCAGTTGTTTGAATAGAACATGGGCACACTGAGTGGTTTAAAATTAAGAAAGGTGTGCAACAAGGTTGTATTCTTTCACTGTACTTATTCAACCTGTATGCTGAGCAAATAATCTGGGAAGTTATATGAGGAAAAATGTGGCATGAGGATTGGAGGAAGACTCATTAACAACCTGCGATATGCAGATTATACAACCTTACTTGCTGAAAGTGAAGAGGACTTAAAATACTTACTGATGAAGATTAAAGAGCACAGCTTTCGGTATGGATTACATCTCTATGTAAAGAAAACAGAAATCCTCTCCACTGGACCAATAAACAACATTCTTATCAATGGAGAGAAGATTGAAGTTGTCAAGGACTTCATTCTTCTTGGACCAACTATCAACATTGACGGAAGCAGCAGTCAAGAAATCAAATGATGTATTGCATTAGGAAAATCTGCTGCACAAGAACTTTTTAAAGTGTTGAAGAGCAAAGATGTCAGCTTGAGGACTAAGGTGCACCTGACCCAAGCCATGGTATTTTCAGTATCCTCATATGCATGCAAAAGCTGGACAATGAATCAGGAAGACCATAGAAGAATTGATGCTTTTGAGGTATAGTGTTGGAGGAGAATATTGAAAGTGCCATAGGCTGCCAAAAGCACCAACAGATTTGTGTTGGAGGAAGCGCAGCCAGAGTGCTCCTTGGAGGTTAGGATGGCCAAACTTCATCTCTCATACTTTGGACATATTGTCAGAAGGGACCATTCGCTGGAGAAGGATATCATATTTGGTAAAGTGTAGGGTCGGAGAAAAAGAGGAAGACCCCCAGAAAGATGGATTGGTAAAGTGGCAGCATCAACGGGCTCAAGCATGCAACAATTTTGAGGTTGGCCCAGAACTGGGCAGTGTTTTGTTCTGTTGTGCATAGGGTTGCTATGAATCAGTACCAACTCGATGGCAACTAACAACAAAACAACTATGTTGTTATAGTTGTCAGATAACAGTGCACTAATTTCCTAGAGCTGTTATAACAAAGCTACTAGAATCTGAGTAGCTTAAAAATAAAAATATGTTTTAACAGTTCTATAGGCAAGAAGTCAGAAATCAAGGTATCATGAAGGTTGTTTTCTTCTTGGGCTCTCTAAGGAAAAGTCTATTCCATACCTTTCTTCTAGCTCCTAATGCTTCCTGCTAATCCTTTGGGTTCCTTATCCTGAAGATGCATCACTGCAATTGCTACCTCTCTCATCACATGGCATTTTTTCCATTTGTCTCGTTTACTCTTAATGTAAGAATGCTAGTAATATTGGATTAGGGCCAAAACTATTCCATCCCTGTTATACCTCATGCTAGTTAGCTGTATTTGAAAAGATACCCTGCCCAAGAAAAGTTAAATTGATAGCTTCCAGGATTTAGTACCTGAAATTTCCTTTTGGAGGGACATAAATCCACCCATTACAGAGAATGAACAAAGGATCAACTGATAAAGTAAGCACTCAGCACTTACTGAACACTGGTATGTCAAAGTCTCTCTCTCTTTTGGATGTTTGAAAAATTACAGAATCAAGTATTAAATTGATTTGTATCATTTATTTCAACTATATAACTTTACATCATTCAATCTTCTTATAAAAGATTCCATTAAATGCAGGTAAGAATATTGCGGTTTATTTACTGATGTCTGGCTGAGTTTGTAATTCCAGTCAGCAACATGATCTCTAGTGATTTCTGGAAGCCTTAGTAACTATAGTATTTGGCAATAATTATTAGAACAGCTAAGATTTGGTGATGGGAATGTTAAGAATTCTGCTTGTCTGAGCCTGCCTTTGCTTCTTGTGTCTTTGTTTGAGGTATTATGTCGGACAAGTTTGTCTTCTAAGACTTTCTCATTTCCCATGCTAAGTATTTCATATTACAGATTTTCCCCTCATCAATGCCTGATACTCTGAGTAGTTTAGTATTTTCTAAACAAGAAACACTGGAATCCTGGTTTGGTACTGTGGGTTAATGTGAAGGACTGCAAAGTCATTTGAACTGCAAGGTCGGTGGTTCAAGTTCACCAGCTGCTCCTTAGAAACCCTATACAGAGTCACTATGAGTCAGATTGACTCAACAACACTTAAGAACAACAACAAAGCAAGAAACACAGTTCTCTGAACTTCCCTTTTATCTTCTTTGGAGCAAGATCTATCTATGCATTGTCTCTTTGTAGTAGGACTCTTCTCTTGGAATTTTGCAAGCAAACTTAAAGTGATAATTCTCAGGAAGACATACATAAGGAATACTTGACAAATTTGTCTCCCTTTTTAAGAGGCATTTGCTTTTGAGCAAGATACAGTACCTTTACTCTAAACTAATTTGTTTTGGATTTCACAGTTGGACTATGTGAAATCCAATTTCTAGAAGATATTTCTCAGTAGGTTGTGTACTTAACATACCTCAAATGACAGCATATAAGTTTATATCATTTTATTTTGGATCTCTTCTGACCCCAGAGAGACCTTCAGTCAAAGATTTGGGCTCAGTTAGTAAATCTAGGACTTCAGGAAATACTGTTGTTGTTAAGTGTCATTAAATCAGTTCTGACTCACAGCAACCTTGTATATGGCTTCTAAGGAGCAAGTAATGGGTTTTATCTGCTGAACTTGTGGTTAGCAGTAGTGCTGATCCTACAGCATCACACCAGGAAATACTATTAGGAAGCAACAAGTGACACAGGAAAAGAAGTCAATAAAATATACATTAAAGAGCAGATTAGTTCTGTGGGCCACAGGATCTAAATCTCATTGATGATCTCTGAGATAATGCAGGGAATATGCTTTAGAGTCAATTTATTGAAGTGCAAGGGAGGTGGGTATTGATCAACTGACTGTACCCACCTACTAACTGAAGGTTGCTTTGGGATGTTATTTGTTCAGAAGGTTTTCACTGACCTTTTTTTCTTTTCAGGAGTAGATTGCCAGGTTCTTCTTTCTAGTCTGTCTTAGCCTAGAAGCTCTCCCAAAAGTTGTTCACCATGGGTGATTCTGATAGTATTTTGAAATACCAATGTTATAGTCACCAGCATCACACCAACATGCAGGCTTCTACAATATGGCAAGCTACCAGGCAAGTGGACTAGATGAAGAAGAATATGGCATTAGGATTGGTGGAATATTCATTAGCAAATTGTGATATACAGAAGATACAGTCTTGCTTGAAACATTTACTGATGAAGATTAAAAACTGTAATATGGATTATACCTAAGAATAAGAAAATAAAAATCCTTAAAACTAGACCAATAAGCAACATTATAAAAACAGAGAAAATACGGAATTTGTCAGGATTACATTTTACTAAGATCCACAATCAATGGCTATGGAAGCAGCGGTCAAGAAATCAGTGATATACTGCATTGGGAAATCCTGCTGTTAAAAAGTGTCAATGGCACTTGAGAACTAAGTTGTGCCTGGTCCATGCCATGGTATTTCATTGTCTTTCTATGAATGTGAAAGCTAGACAATGGTTAAAGAACATTGAAGAATTGATGCTTTGGATTATAGTGTTGCTGAAGAATATTGAGTATACCATGAACTGTCAGAAGAACAAATGAATCTATCCTGGAAAAAGTACAAATAGAATACATACTAGAAGTGAGGAAAATGAAACTTACTCTTGCATACAGGTTTCCCCTGCTATCTGAAAGTAGAGGATGCCTATGAAATATTTCATAAGTCAAAGTGGCAAAGAAAGAGAGAGAGAACGAAAGAAAGAAACAATTAGTATTAATTTTCAGGAAACACTTTTAGTATTCCAAGACTTGGAAAACAACTCACCAAATCATACCAAATAACATATAAAATCTAAAATTACAGTACCGTATAGTTTAAAGTGTCATCAAGTTGGTTCTGTCTCACAGCGACCATGTATAGGGTTTTCAGCTGCTCCTCAGAAACGCTACACAGGGTCTCTGTGGGTTGGAACCAACTCTATGGCACTTAACAGCAACAGAAAATAGTTTAAAGACACAAAAACACAGTTTACATTTATGGCATTTTGATGCTGTGATCCTGCGATGCTGCATGTAGTTCTTGGGAAAGGAGCTTGCTGATACCATTCTTACTGCCTCTTAAAGACTTACTGCAACACAAACAATGAACACTAGTTTTACTTTTTGCCTTTTTTCATAAAAGTGAAAATCCTCTTCTGATTTTCTAGAAAATATAGTTAGTAATGTAAGTCTTTCACAAACCCCTAGTGACATACAGTGAACTTGTGAAAAGTGGGGGATAATTGTACTTTGGACAAATTTATCAGGAGGGACCAGTCCCTGATGATAGACTTCGTGTTTGTAAGATAGAGATTCCGTGAAAAAGAGAAAGACCATAAATGAAATGGATTGGCTACAACAGTGATCTCAAACCTAGAAATGATTGTGAGGATGGTATAGCAATAGGCAGTGTTTCATTCTATTACCTATAGGGCTACTATGAGTTGAAATCTACTAGACAACAACAATAGCAATGACAACAGAAAAATGGTGTTGTTAACATCCTGGCACTTATGATTTGTCTCTTAGATTGAAAGAGCATGCTCTAACCCCATTATACAAGAAATCATGGCAATGTGAGAACTGCCAGCTCTTGACCTTTAGGTATGCCTTGGGGTATGGGCAGAATACAATGTTGTTCTTAAGTGCCATTGAGTTTGTTCCAACTCCTAGCCATCCTGTATGGGATTTCCAAGGAGTTGTTGGTAGGTTTAAACTTCTGATTTTGTAGTTATTAGTCCAGTGCTTATCCTAGAGTACCACACCAGGACACCACAATACAGAGAGTTAACATTACTTCCACAAAGGGACCTCTAAGCATGTTCCTTCCTTATAAATCCTTTTTATTTCATGGTTGAGTTCGATGTATCTTCTTAATATGACTTGTTCTAGATACCAAGTTTCTTTTTTCACTGCATGTGTGTGTGTAGAGTGTGGGTGTGTGATACACAGGATACTGTTATTTGTTCTATGGCTTATATCCTGGGGGGAAAAGAACTCACATTTATCATATTCCTACTACTCACAGGAACTTAGTTCATTAAACACATGATCCTCTATAATCCCCAATGAGGAGAATATATGACCAAATTAGAACTCATAGAATTTATGTGTTTTTGTCAATTGTACAAAAAGAGAACATTTGTTGTTCTTAGGTGCTGTCGAGGTGGTTCTGACTCATACTGCCTGGCCTGTGCCACTCTTACAATATTTGTTACACTTGAGCCCATTGCTGCTGCCAGGGTGCCAATCCATCTTGTTGGTGTCTTCCTCTTTGTTGCTAGCCCTCACTTTATCAAACATGATGTTGTTCTCCAGGAACTGGTCCTTTCTGATAATATGTCCAAAGTATGAGAGACAAAATCTCACCACCCTGATTTCTAAGAAGCATTCTGAAAAAAGGAACATGATAGCACTATAATTAGAACTCAGTTTGGTATCACTCCAAAGTTCAAAGTTCCCTGTATCTGGGGAGATGCCACACTGGTTTGAAGAAAAGGAAATAGCTCTCAGCTATTTCTGACAGTATCAAGTCAAATCAAATTGATTTAAAATCTGTCCCTAATCTCCACATTTTGTGATAAATTGGATATCAAATGTAGACATTATTGAATTTCATGTTCTGAATATTTAACTCTTCTCCAAATGTCATATAATTATTCATTTGTTACACAAAGTGTTTTCATTACTTACATAAATTGTTTTCATTAGTAACTCTAAATGGGTGAGTGGCATGCATGTAATAAATACAAATTATGCTACATTGGGAAAATTCTCTAAGAAAATAGGTAACTGGCAGCCCCAGAGTTAAGTTGTAGAATCTTAACATACTGCCTTACTGTCTGCCCATGGCAAACAGCTGCAAAATGTCCAAAATGGAACAGGGGGCTCTGTCTGCCTGGTTGGTCAAATGACATTTTATGATTATAGGAGAGGAAGAATATGTCCTACTATAACATAATCAACATTCCTGCCACACTAAATATTTTAACACTAATAAAAACAATTCCTTTGAAGAACTATGGCACATTATATGATAAACATTTCATTTAATGCACATGATCCAATCATGAAAGAAAGTGAAATACAGAGTTACTTAGTAACTTGAGATGCTGAAGTAGTAAGTGGTGGCACCCAGATTAAATAAAGTTCTGTCTGATTCTAAAGCCAATATTTAGCAAAATGTAATTATGTCTAATCAAAAGGAAATTTCCATTCATTTCTGTTATTTTGGGGTTGCACCTGAGATTTAGAATATGATACATGTGACTGTCTGAAATGTGATGGTCCACACACACCCAGAGACTTTATGGGAGAAAGATCTGGTGATCTGCTCCAACAAAGATTGTAGACCAGACGACACTATGAAGCAGTTTAGTCTGTTACATGGGGTCACTGTGAGTCAGAACAGACTCTGCAGCACATATCACTATGTAACTAAGCAATGTCTTACTCTGACAATTGGATAATTTCTATGATTTTCTCCACTATCTTCCATGATCTTACAATAAAAGCATGGAAAATGCTTGGACAAAAATGACCAGTATACCAACAGTAATTATTACCCAAATCCCAACATTTGCTGGAAACTGTCCTAAGAACAACAGTCTAGAGGGAAAAAGGAAAACAATGCCTAATTAATAGAACAGGCCTCCAAAAATTTATGTTCTTGAAATGTGTTTTTTAAAATGAAGCCTTTTATTCATTGGAGGAGAGTTTAGATTGAGTAAAACTATCCCTGTTCTAGTTTTAAGGTTCCATCAGAAAGAATCAATACAAGTTTCAGATTTCTGCATGTTCCTGGGAAGACCTTGACCTCACTGTCTCTTTAATCCTTTCTCTTTTTGTCACTATGAAAAACGGTATACAACCAGGTCATTCTCATCCCATGAATTTTAATCTCCTTTCTGACCCAGGATCAGTGCTTCTTGGACCTGTGTAGTCCTAAATTAGCACACTACACTCAGAAGGACCTTATGCATGGATTAATGCTCTGAAGTAAACATCTTGAAGTTCTTAATACCCTTCCCCCCTCCATTTTTTTTTAAAAAGGAACCTGCACTATATGGAGTTTCACTATGAATTATATAGCCAGTTTTTGTTGTTGTTGTTTCTGTCCCACACCTAAAGTTCCAGTAGAGTGCCACCTGGCACTCATAATAATTTGCAACACTTTTTCACTTTTCACTTCTTCTCTGACTACTGCTTTCTTCACCTTCTGATACATTAAGCCTCCTCCTGAGGTGTCGGCTTGCTCTACAGTCCTTTGAAGTGTTGACTGTTTTCTCTCCTACACCACAGTGGCCTGGAAATAGGGTCTGTGTCGTCTTTTCTCCCCACTATTACTTACAGACTAATTTTCATCCATCCTTTCTAAAACCCTAGGTTTGAGTTCCTTGTCATCAATGCTGTTCTGAGAGCCTTGTCTGAGAGCTGTTCTACAGAGCCCTGGGTTTACTCCTTTCCTTTCCAATTTCTAAACCCCAAGTTCACTGTCATTTTCTTTAAAAGCTCTCTTGTATAAATTCTTGTCAATTTAAAAATCCTTATAATAGATTCTTCCAGTGCTCTGGCATTTTTGATTCTTGACCTTATTACCTCCAATAATCTTTTCCTCCAACTCATTTTCATCACTTACTCTCTGGGTCATGCTGTTACATTGCTACAAATTCCAATGCCTTCAGAAACTCAATTTCAACCATTCCATTTTTTTTTCTTTGATACTAACTCCTGTTATCCAGCTCAAAACTTCTAGTATTCTAACTTCAACAGAACTTCAACTTATGATAAATGATCATTGTTCTTTATGCATTATACATTGCATTGTCTTACATTGATCCAACTCTATTGTTCACAGCTCACTTGCCCTTCTCTTACTTGCTTGGAAAAGTAGCTCTTTGCCTACTCACGCCTGTACCAAAGCAGCTGGAAGTGGTAATAGAAAAGCGAGCAAGTGTACTACACCGTTCATGCTTTTAAAATAATTTATTTAACAGTTCTTGGTAAAATTCACTATATTTTGTTATTGTATTTATTTTATTTTCTCCTATATTGTATTTTCATACAAATGTATTTCTCAAAGGTCAGCTTTCTTACTGACAGGTGGTAACCACGTTTCTGATTTTACAGAGAAAATAGTAGGAGCAAACAGATTTCTCAATCTTTCACTTGCCAGCATCAGTGCCCACATCCTCTGCCCTTCTTTTTGTTACAATGAATGAATTTTGCTTTTAGTTCGGACCAATATTTTCCACTTATGCACTGCATCCCATCACATCTTGTCTACTCAGGGACAAAAACATTTTTTCCTTTGCATCATCAATATTTTTCCCTCCTTATAGGGTCTATTACTTCATTGCAAACACATCATTTTATTGATAATATTTCTCTAATTTTTAAACATCTATCTTGACCCAAATTTTACTCCAACCACAACCACATGTCTTCCCTTTCTTTTATAACAGTATTAATGAAATTTTTATCTACCTGTATTGTCTCTGAATTCTCCCCTTAAACTCTGTCTTAAACTCCTTTGACAGGAGTCCTGTGAACCTTTGTATGTCTAGGTCATGTTAAGTCAACTTGTCCAGACACTCATGACAAAATCTTGTAATCATTTGTGTTTCCTATTTGTCTCTTACCCCATTTTCAGTATGCTGGCAAACCAGAACCAGATTCCTTCTCCCTTTAAAGTATAGATAGATTCTGATAAGTTCTCCACATTTTGTTGCTACCACTGATCTGCATTCCACATATTCTTTCTCTTTTGGATGTGTTTTCCTATTTCTCTCCTTTACTGCTTTCTGTCTATTTTTAATCTAACAGGTAAAGAAATACTTCTAAGATATTCATTATGTAATGACACTTCTCTGTTCAAAATCTTTTAATAAACTCTTACCTCTCTCTAAATCAAAGCCAAAATTATTAGAATGGCCTACAAAAATCCTGCCTTGGGTACCTATTTCCATCTCTGACCCCATCTATTGTTGTGTCCCCTACTTTACTTGGTAGAACTTGGCCTCCTCCCTCTTCTTGAATACATTAGACATGTTCTTCAGGTATGTCTTGTTTCCTGTACTTGGACCATTATTCTTACATATGGATACCTGTGTGTCTTTCCTCCTCACTTCATTTAGGCCTTTGTTTGAGTATCACTGTCTCAGTTTTCACAGCTAACATTTCATAGTCCTCATTCTTGCTTTGTTTCTCTTCATTGCACTGGTACTTTCTAAAACACAGTAGTTTTCATTCATTTATTCATTTTCTTATTGTTTATCCCTCATTAGAATGTGAGTTCCATAAAGGCAGGGATTTTGTATATTCGCTTCACTTTTCATCTTTTGTTTCTAGAAGAGTATCTGGTCTACAGTAGGTGCTCAATCAATATTTGTTAAATAAATACAAGGCAGAAAAGGCCCTAGAACATGCACAATCAATGCCAAATTGATGTGATAAAATATATGCACTTAACTCATAAAAATGCTCTGGATCTATTTCTTAATTTAAGGTTGTTTAGATTGCAACAAAAGCTTGGACTTGATTAATTAATTTCCTAGACTATAAGAGCTAGAAGCAAATTGGAAATGAGAGGTGAGTGGGTAGAGGGGAACTTGCAGACTCAATAATCAACTGTGATGACCTATTGATAACCTCTCAGAAAGCATGGCACCAAAATGTTCCAAAAACACATAAGTATAAGAAATATCACATTTCAAGGTCATGAGCTATAAGCTTTAACAGCCTTTTTCATCTCTTCCTTTCTTGAGGAAATCCCAAGAGTTCATATCAATGACATTAAGTTAGAAAAAAAAGGATTACATATATACCAAATATACTCTTTTAAGAAGGCAATTAGTTTTAGGGAAAAAAATCCCATCATATGTGATTAATTTTTATATAAGCTTTGATTCTTAAATCAAGCTTTGATAATTTAGAAATTTCTCTGGTGGAGAGCATATTTGGAAAATTCTTGACTGAATAGTATATAGTTTTTTATGGAGTTTTCAAAGTGAGCTTAGGAAATTCTTATAAGCAACAAAAATTTTGATTAGAGAACAATTAAGTACACCATCAACGAAGTTTAATAGGGGTTTTTCCATCTGTTGTGCATAGGGTCCCTATGTGTCATAATCATCTGAACAGCACCTGGCAAAACAACAATAGAAGTAGAGGAATTAATATGGGCTGTAATACATTAAACAGATTCAGTGAAGACGTTGAACAATTTTAAGTTCTCTGCAGAAGGGGATCATATTTTAGCCATCTTTCTATCTCCTCACAATATAAATTGCTTAAATCATTTGCTGTTGCTTCTAAGTGCTATTGAGTTGGTTCTGACTCTGCAACACTATGCACAAGAGAATGAAACACTGCTTGGTCCTGTACTATCCTCACAATTGTTGTACATTGTAGCCCATGTTGTTGGGAAGGGGTCCTTATATGATATCACCAATATAACAAAGGAAAACCTTATTTCCATGAGGATCAGATTGGCAGATATTGGGGTTAGAATTACAACACATATATTTTGAGGAACACAATACAATTCATAGCAGTTGTTGTTATTGTTGTTGTTGTTGTTGTTGTTAAGTGCCATCGAGTCGGGTCCGACCCATAGCGACCCTGTACAGGGTTTCCGAGGGTGAGCTCCTTGTTGTTATTGTTAGGTGCTATTAAGTCAGTACCAACTCATAGCAACCCTATGAACAACACAATGAAACACTGACCTCTCCTGGACCAACCTCACAATTGTTACCACACTTGAGCCTATCGCTGCTGCCACAGTGGCAATAATAGCAACATATTAATAATAAATCCATGAAGTTCTGTTAGTGTAATGGTGAAGTGCTTGATTGTTCACCAAAAGGTCTATGGTTTGAATCCACCAGCTACTCTAGGGCACAAAGATGTGGCAGTCAGCTTCCATGAAGATTATAACCTTCAAAACTCTACGGGGCAGTTCAGATAATAATCCTATCTGCCTGATAGGGTTATTATGAGTTGGAATTGAATCGATGGCTGTGGGTATGGACATAATTAATTTAGAAAAGTGTAGCTTTATTGTTTAGTGCTGACATAGCAAGAGGGACAACACAAACACAGGTGCATGACTTTGAAGAACAGATACTTATTTTTCACATTCAGGAGGCTAGAAGTCTAATTCAAGGTATGGCTCTAGGAATCAGTCCTTTCTTATTGATAGTGCCTTGAGGTTCTTGACTTCTTTAGTGTTCTGCCTTCTTTGTCTTTGAAACATATTCTTATCTTTCTATTTTAGAAGTGATTAGATTTAGTGCTTACCCTATTACATCGCTCATGTGATATCACCAATATAACAAAGGAAAACCTTATTTCCATGAGGATCAGATTGGCAGATATTGGGGTTAGAATTACA
>NW_006408576.1:8257409-8274135 GCF_000296735.1 Chrysochloris asiatica
TTGCTTGGGTCAGGTACACCTTAGTCCTCAAACTAACATCTTTGGTCTTCAACACTTTAGAGAGGTCTTGTGAAGCAGATTTGCCAAATGCAGTACATCATTTGATTTCTTGACTGCTGCTTCCATGAGTGTTGGTGATTGAGCCGAGCAAACTGAAGTCTTTGGCAAGCAACTTCAATCTTTTTTCCATTTATATGGATGTTGTTTATTGGTCCAGTGGTGAGCATTTTTTTCTTTACATTGAGATGCAACCCATACCAAAGGCTGTTGTCTTTGATCTTCATCAGTAAGTATTTTAAGTCATCTTCATTTTCAGTATCATCTGCATATCACAGGTTGTTAATGAGTCTTCCTCCAACCCTGATTCTATGCTTTTCTTCATATAATGCAACTTCTCAGATCTTACTAAACATGCTGTCCTTTTCCAGGGACAGGTCTTTCTTGACAGTCTGTTCAAACTATGTGTGATGAAATCTCACCACCCTCCCTTCTAAGGAGTGTTCTGTTGATCCTCTCAATTTGGTCTGAGCTTACTCACCTGACAACGGTAGAGCTGTCTTTTTTTTATAGTGACTCAGAAAAAATTATTGTTTCAAAAGCAAGACAGGAACTACTTTCATTCCTCACCTTGAAAGTAATGAAAATAAAAATCTTAGAGCCACTATACAAAAGATAAAATGGCTAGTGGTGTTTTGATCATGTCTGAAATCATTGATGTTCCTGCCAAAAAGATAGAGTCATTTTTCGTCCCTTTGAAAATGAGTGTATTAATTACTTGAATATAGGTATTACCACAAGCTCAGCAGTTCAAACTCACCAGCTGCTCCTTTGAAACTCTACACAGGGTTGCTAAAAGTTGGAACTGACATGACAGCACTTAACAACAGCAACAATAAAAATGTGGTAGAAATTATTCTGCATAGCTTTCAAGGTGAGGTAGAAAGGGTGACACAATTCCTGTCTTGCTTTTTGAAACACTAATTTTGGAGTTCTTTGTCACTATACAAAAAGTCTCCTTTACTCTATGGTTGTCATGTGAGGAAGCTCAAACCAAATTGAAAGGATTGACAGAACACTCATAAGAAGTGAGGATAGAGAGCTTTCACCTCACATATGTTGGCTATGTTGTCAGGAGGGACCTGTCCCTGGAAAAGTGCAATATGCTTAGTAAAGTTGTCATTGTTAAGTGCCATTGAGTAGGTTCTGACTCATAGTAACAGAGACCTAAAACACAACAACATAACATTAAGAAACACTAGGTATCATCCTCACAGTTGTTGTTATGCTTGATCCCATTGCTAAGGTCAGATCAACAAAAAAGACAAAGACTCTCAATGGTATGGGTTGATAAAGTGACTTCAACATAGCAATTGTATGGATGGCACAGGACTAGCCAGCGTTACATTCTGTTGTATATAGGATCACTATGAGTTGGAGTGCCCTCAGTGGCATAAAAAAAAAAACAACCATCAACGGTATAAAGTTCCTATCCAACAATGCAAATGAGGTTCCTGCAGACTGTCTGCATTACTTGTCAGATGTATGAGTGAAGGGGCTTCTCTAGATAATTCCAGGCCCTTGGTGTTGAGTCACATCTAAACTCTGGGTCTTTAGAGATGAAGTTCTAGAGACTGGAACAGAGACAAGCAGTACTCCTATTCCCATGTCTTCTAATTTATGACCCTCAAGATCCATAAATATAATGAATTATTATTGTTAAGTGCCATCAAGTCAGCTCCAACTCACAGAGACACTGTATAGGGTTTCTGAGGAGCAGCTGATGGATTTGAGCCACCTATTTTGTGGTTAGCAATGTAGCATTAGCTAATGGACTACATGAGGTGAAAATGTACAGGATTAAGTTATAGAAATATGCTTTTGAATGGCTTTAATGCCAAGACAAGGAATTTAAAATTTATTCTGTAGTCTGTTTGTTGTTTTTGTTAGATGCCTTCAAATCAGTACTGACTCATAGTGACCCTATACACAACAGAATGAAACACTGCCCAGTCCTGGGCCAACCTCACAAACATTGCTGCACCTGACCCCATTGTTGCTGTCACTGTGCCTATTCATCGCGTGGGGTGTCTTCCTCTTTTTCCCTGACTACCCACTTTACCAAACATGATATCCTTTTTCAGTGACTAGTCCCTCTTGATAATATGTCTGAAGTATGAGAGACAAAGTTTGGCCATTCTGGTTTCCAAGGAGCACTCTAGCTGTATTTCTTCCAACACAATTGTGTTTGTTCTTTTGGTAGTCCATGTTACTTTTAGTATTGTCCTCCAACACCATAACTCAAATGCATCAGTTCTTCTATGGCCTTCCTTACTCACATTCCAACTTTCACACGCATATGATGGTATCGAAAATACCATGGCTTGGGTCAGGCACACCTTAGTCCTCAAACTAATATCTTTGGTCTTCAACATTTTAAAAAGGTCTCGTGCAACAGATTTCCCTAATGCAATACGTTGTTTGATTTCTTGACTACTGATTCCATGAGTGTTAATGGTTGATCTGAGCAAAATGAAGTCTTTGACAACTTCAATCTTTTCTCCTTTTATATGGATGTTGTGTATTGGTCCAATGGTGAGAATGTTTGTTTTCTTTACATTGAGCTGTAACCCATACCTAAGGCTGTGTTGTCTTTGCTCTTCATCAGTATTTTAAGTCCTCTTCACTTTCAGCAAATAAGGTTGTATCATCTGCATAATGTAGGTTATTAAAGGGTTGGAGAACATTTTCTGTTAAAGGCCAGTTAGTAAATATTTTAGACTTTGTGGGCTTTAAAGTCCCAGTTGCATCTTCTTTTTCTAAAAATTTTTTATAAGTCTATAAAACTGTAGAAACTATTTTTAGCTCAAGGATATAAAAATAGGTTGTTGGCTAGATTTGATCTGTAGGAAATAATTTACCAACACTGTTATAAACAATGTGGAGCCAAAGGAGTCTTTGAATGGAAAAGTAAATGAATTTGATTCTAAATATAACATCCAACAGTGTTGAAGTGCTAATTCTAGCTGCTATAAGAGAAATATAGCAATATGTCATGGGCGTTTTAAAAGTCAAGGGCTGCATACAAACTGATATTTCTATGTTTACAATTGATGCACAGTTGCATAGTAGAAAGCATATGAAAGAGTTTGGATCATAATAGTAATTTCTTATGTCAATATGACTCTGGGATATTCAATGTAAGCCTTTAAAATCTTATTGTCTGAATAAGTGATGTGTTTATAATTATTTCTAAAATGTCTTTTATTAAAATTGTATTTGAAGTTAAATATCTTAGCTATTATTCTCTTTTTGCTCTAGGACATTCTTATAATTGAGATGTGTTGTCTCTCAGTTTTTTTAAGGAAATATTTTGAAATAAATAATGATCCAAACAGCTTTATGTCATACCATCTGTGCAAGATAAAACTTTGTAAGAGGCTACTAACTACAAAGTGGAATAGCTTTTAGAATCTCTGTCTGAACTTTATGGAAATTGAATGCTGCTTCTCAGTATTAAGCAATATCACACATTTTCGTTTTCTTTAAATAACCAAACAGATGAGTTTAAATTATTATCTAACTGCTTGTTGACTGTCGGTACATTCTAAGGCTTTCTAAATTTATCTAATAGAACAATTCTTTGTTTATTCATTTTTATTCTGAAAGAGTTCTTGCTTCACAATCACTCAATCCCCATAATTTTGCTGCAGATTAGCTGAGAGAATATACAAATGTGAGAAGACATTTTCATGCCAAATGGTAATTATGTGTGAGGCCATTATCTGCTTAAGGAGC
Organism: Chrysochloris asiatica; assembly: GCF_000296735.1. NCBI lineage: Eukaryota > Metazoa > Chordata > Mammalia > Afrosoricida > Chrysochloridae > Chrysochloris > Chrysochloris asiatica. Next base: position 8,261,205 of record NW_006408576.1, read on the forward strand.
CCTGGTGTTGCAATGGTTAAGTGCTCACTGCTAACTGAAAGACTGGTGGTTTGAACCCACCAGTTGACTTCTGTAAGTATTTGCAACTTTGAAAACCCATAGGACTGTCTACTTTGCCCTGTAGGTTAGCTATGAGTTGGAATGGATTAGTGATTATTATGTGTTTAAAGTGACTTGTGTGCTCAGCTGCTAATCATTGGTGTTTTTAACCCACCATCTTGGCTCCCAGAGGAAAACAACAACAACAACAACAAAATACTAGGCAATTTGTTTCTGTAAAGATTTTTGTTGTTGTTATATGCTGTCTAGTTGGTTCCGAGTCTTAGCAACCCTGTATAGGGTTTTCAAGTAGCAGCTGGTGAATTGGATCCTTGTGGTTCAAACCGACCTTGTCATCCAGTTCTTTATTCAACATTGCCACACCAGGATTCCAAGCATTACAGCCTATATAATCCTATGTTGTTAGATGCAACAGATTCCATTCTGACTCACTGCAAGTGTATGTACAACAGAACAAAACATTTCCAGCTCCTTCACAATTCTTACAAATTCTGTTCTATTTGAATCCATTGTTGCTGCCACAGTTTGATTCATCTCATTAAGTGTCTTCCTCTTTTTTACCCACCCTCCACTTGACAAAAGGAGTACTGGTAGCATAGTGGTTACAAACCGGGCTGCTATCCTCAAGGTCAGTAGTTCAAAACTACCAGACATTTTGCAGGAGAAAGATGAAGCTTTCTGCTCCCGTAAGGATTTCCAGCCTGAGAAACTCTATGCAGGGTCGCTATGAGTTGGAATCAACTTCATGGCACACCACCACCACCACCACTTGATCAAGCATGATGTTCTTCTCCAAGCACTGGTTCTTTTTGACAACATGTCCAAAGTAGGAAAAAACAAATTGCTGGTATTGGATGTCTCATGTAGTTACTAAGAATCAAAGTCAAAATAAACAGTATCTGTTTTGCTGATTGATACATAGGTTCCTATTCTATTCCTAGTGGAGTCCTGGTATGGCACTGTGGGTTAATGAGTGAAACTGCAAAGCCGTTTGAGCTGCAAGGTTGGTGGTTCAAGCTTACCAGCTGCTCCTTGGAAACTCTATACAGGGTCACTATGGGTCAGAATCAACTCGATGGCACTCAACAACAGCAACATTCTATTCCTAAGCAGTTTTGGTAGCATAGGGGTTATGAGCTGAGCTCCTAACCACAAGGCCAGCAATTCGAATTTACCATCTACTTTGTGGGAGAAAGATGAGACTTTCTGCTCCTGTAAAGATTTACAGCCTCAGAAACTCTATACACGGTCACTATGAGTTAGAACAGACTCCAAGACACATAACTACCACCACCATCCTATTTCTGGTGTGGAGTTCTGGTTTTGCACTGTGGGTTAATGCGCTGGAGGGCAAAGTTGGGTTGCACTGCAAGGTTGGCAGTTCAGGCTTACCAGCTGCTCCTTGAAAACCCTATACAGGCAGGGTTGTTTTGGGATGGAACTGCCTCAATGGCATTTAACAACAACAGCAGCAAATTCCTCATGTGGCACTGTAGGATAAGTACTGGACCACAAGGTTGGTGTGAACTGCAAGGTCTGTAGTTCAAACTCACCGGCCACTTTTCAGAAACCCTATACAGGATTGCTATGAGTAGGAACCAACTCTATAGACTTAGCAAGAACAACAATTCTAGATCATGGACTTCTGGTATGGCCTTGTAGGATCAGCCCTGGATAGTGAAACAGAAGGTAGTCAGTTCAAACTCACCAGCAGCTCCTTAGAAACCCTATGCAAGGTCACTATTAGTTGGAATGGACTCGACGGCACTTAACAAAACAACAACAATTCCTGATAATGGTGCAAAAACACCATTTTAATATGGTGGTAGTGGTGGCTATGTGCTGTGAAGTTGGTTCCTACTCATAGCGACCCTGTACAGGGTTTCTGAGGCTGTAAATCTTTATTGGAGCAGAACACCTCATCTTTCTCCTGTGGAACCGCTGGTAATTTTGAACTGCTGACTTTGAGATTGTTGTTGTTGTTGTTAAGTGCTGTCGAGTCGGTTTCGACCCATAGCGACCCTGAATAGTGTTTCCGAGGCTCTAAATCTTTACGGGCAGCCTAATTTGTAACCACTATGTTCCCATTTTAATATAACCTTTAACTAATAGGAATGCCACTGTACGACTCCAATTTTTAATGCACTCTTTACAGCTTCTTGCAATTGCATGATATTATAGCAAAAGCTGAATTAAAGCATCCTCAGACTCTGGCTTTTGGCTTAAGGGTATCTTGTTTGGAAACTTGACATAGGGTGTCTTGGCCATTTTATTATTCAGAACAATCTACACAGGAGAAGGTTTCAAACAGTTAACGGGGAATTTCTATTATCTTTTTTTCCCTATTATCTTTTAATTACATTTTTCCACGAACTGTTCGAAGCCCTCTCATACAGCTAAGATTTTGAGACATTTTTTTTTTTTTAAAGTCATGATGATGAAAGCTAGTAATGTTCCTTTTGTAATTCTCTACTTCCTTCCAACTCCGCCTCTACCCCCACCTTACAACTTTGTACAAATGATGTGTTATTCTACTGCTTCCTGTATGTGTTGTGACTTTATCTTCACACCTGGGCTTCTTTAATTCCTTTGGACATTTGTTAAGTCTGCCCACATAGAATCCAACAATTGAACCAACAGAGCTACAAATAGGATCAGGCTTGTTTAATTATTTATCATTCCTATTCTCTGTCTGCTCTTTAAAATGAATAACACAACTGAAAAACTCAGGAAGATCTGGACAACCAGTATAACACATCAACTTTGAAATCATTTGCCTTGGTTCAAGTTCAAGATACGCCACTTATTAGCTGCATATGACATTGGGCAAATTATTTAGCCCCTCACAGAGGGCAAATTTCTGTAACTGGTAACAACCCTTATGATAGTGAAGGTTTTATGTCAACATGATTGGGCTAGGATTCTCCTTGAGTGTGTAGCTATTCCCTATGATGTGATTTGATGTGATAAACCAATAAGAGAATTAAGAGTGGGGTGCTGCTGTTGCTTCTGTGTACCTTCGAGTTGATTCCAAATCATAGCGACACTGTGTAGGGTTTCACAGACTACAAATCATTATGGAAGCAGAAACCCTCATCTTTGTCTCCTTTTTACATGGAAGCTCCTAGATCCTGGGGAAGATTGATGACAAAGAGTGTGGTCATCTCCAAGGAGTACTAGGGCAACAGATGCTGAAAAGAGCCCTTTTCCCAAAGATGACAAAGAGAAAGGCTGCCCCAAAAGTCAGCACATGAATTTGATCTTCTAGATTCCTAAACTGTGAGAGAATAAATTCTGTTTGCTAAAGACATCCACTTGTAGATGTTCTGTTATAGCAGCACTAGACAACTAAGACAGTCCTTAACCCAGTTTTCATATTTAGGGTCAAAAGAATGAAGATATATTAATCCCTTAGAGCAGTATCTGGCACATACTATATATATCTTTGCTATTTTTATTGCAATTGTACAAAAGATTCCCGTAAATGGCACTCATTACATTGGAAGACTTAATGACTAACATTTCTAGATCCATCCATTAAAAATTTTTAATGATCTAGAGATTCATTGTATTGATTAGACCTCTGATGAGTATTTGGATTGTAAATCTGGATATCCATAGGCACCTTTTAGTTAGATAAGCACAGCTGTCGTTATTAGTCAGAAACACAAATTGACTTTCAAGTTGTCATATATTCTTGACAATTACATGTCTTAGGGACTAACTTTAAAAAACAAGAATAGAACCCTTGATATCATCTTTTTGCCTAATTAAAATAAAAATGTTTTATTTTATAACATTTATGATTTTTCACTTATAAAATGCTTATACAGAAACTTGCAAAATGCTTGTACAGAAACAGTATATTTGTTTCTTTCATCCAAAATAAAGTGAACTTTTTAAAACCTATTACTTATAGGTGATATTGTAGTATTGGTGTGGTGTTGCAGGATAGGTACTGAACTGCTAACTGCAAATTCAGAGGTTCAAACCCATCAGCTTCTCCTCAGAAAAACTATACAGGGTTGCTGTGAGCCAGAACCAAATTGATGGCACTTTAACAAAAACACTGCTTTTATGTTCTATTCCCTAAAGTCTGGTCTTGAAAGGTTAGGTAGGAAACTTAGGGGCTAGTGAGTCTATGTTAATGGTGGAAGAACAATTCAGAACATTATAGTGAGAATGGTTGTGCAATCTGAACAATATAACCACTATCACTTAATTGGGCATGTAAAATTGTTAGATTGGCGCATGTTCTACTGTATATACAAGGAGGCTTCAAAAAGTTTGTGGATAAATGGAATGAAAAAATAACGGAATTTTTCCATGAACTTTTGAAGTCCCACATAATCTCAACAACAACAGCATAAGCTAATTAACAAAAAAGTATGATTTTAGCAGCTTGTTTTCAAGGTTCTAACACAATACTAACATAGTCAACACAGTACTGGGTTAAGCAGTAACACTATTGAGCTTTTATAGCCAAAGGGAATAGTCTTCATTCAGTGTGTGTGTCTCTGTGTTAGAAGAAATACAGATGAGGGAGTGTTGGAGATAGAATAAAGAGATACAATAAAAAAGAAATTTCTTTTTTTTAATTTCAGCCCCATCACGCTAGTGAGGGAAGGGTCAGCAGAAATCCTTCCCATTCATCAGCTTTTGCTAGAGTGTGCTTGGCAATTGAAAATACAAAGGGGAGAAGACTGATGATATAAAGTACTGAGCATTTATATTAGTGAGTAGCAAACAAACATGCTGAGAAGCAATCCCGGGAGGATTAGATGTATAGTAGCAGGCATTTTGCAGAGTATTACTGGAGACAAACAAATTCTTCCTAGGAATGCCACTGACAAAGACTCTGTATGTAAGATGAGACTTTTTTCCAGAAATAGAAATAGGTCCAAACACAGAATGTAGGTTAAATGAGACCCTGCAGGTGATATGATAACCATACAGAATCTGAGTAACATGAAGCTGAGGATTTCAGAAAGGACCAGAACAAAGACTGCTATCATTGTCACATCTGACTAAAAAAATGTTTAAACTAATTCCTTATTAGGGCTGAAAATTAATATTAAACCTCCACTGAATATCATTTGTCATTTGTTTCATGTAATTATGTTTTTATTGCTGTGGCTCCTGCTATGTATTTTCAAATCAGTTCCAACTCATAGCAACCCTGTATAGGGTTTCCAAGGTTGTAAATCTTTACCGGAGCAGAAAGCCTCATCTTTTACCCATGCAACAGCTGGTGGATTTGAACTGCTGACCTTTCGGTGAGCAGCTCAACATGTAACTTACTTCACTACCAAACCACCCTATGTTTTCATTAGACATGGATATTTCTTATGCCAGACTGTGGATTCAATATTTTTAATCCTTTTTTGTTTTCATGAAATCACAATTTACATAACATCTTAAGGGACCTGCATTAGATAGACAATTTGTATTAGTTATCTATTTCTAAGTATAGCCATGTCCAGAGTTCAGAGTCTTCTGTAGCACCATCTTCTACAAGTCTGCAATCAAGTGGTTTCACCTGAATGATTGAATAAGGACAGGAAGATCTGCTTTCAAATTCATCTCTGACATGTTATTTCTTTGATGGATGCTTGAACCAGGGCCTCAGTTCTTGACAGACTATTGAACAGAGGATGTCTTGCCAACTGAGATTTTCCAATAATACATGTTTCGCTGTATTGCCAGTTAGACTGTTAGAATCAGTCTTCTGATCTTGTACGCTCATGATTTACTTTGCTCACTGTAGAACGAGTAAATTAGAACATTGTCTAACACAATTAGGAAAATGCAGTGTTTTTGTTCTTTGGAGCTATATGACTTCAATAGAATACTCAGTTATTTCAGTGTTACCGACCTCTCCTGCCCAATTGTCTTAATAAATTTTCTTTGCCAATTTTTCTGCCATTGTCCCCTTTCACACACAGGTTCTACCAACTTCTGTGAAGGGACTTAAAAAGGTTCTTGGAAAAATTCCATTATCTTTTATTTCATTTTCCAAGAATTTTTGATGCCCCCTTCTATTGTCAAATTCACTGGCCCAGAGTTTCTTGGTTGATGCTTTTGCCCTTTAAAAAATAATAGACCTGTGTTTTCCTCTCTTCAATCTCTCATGAATCAAGTGAACTTTTTAAAATGTCAAGGAGAGGGTCACTGGCTAACTTCTATTCCTTCTCTAACATTCTCATGTTGTTGAAAAGAGAGAGAGATTTCCAATGAATAAGTCATTAATCTTGCAAAATTCTATACCGGGAACACTAGCATTGTTTATATTACCAAGGCCATTGTTATGCAACTATTGATGCTTTGTCTTTGTTTCAGTCTTTAGCATTCCTATCATGAACAATTATGCATTTTGATTATATGGTGATCAATTTCAGACTGTAGAATTAGGAAAGAGTTCAATTATTTTCACTTTTGGCATTAGTGTTTGGCACATACATTTGAATAATAGTCCTATTTACCTGTCTGCTCTAGGTTAGCAGTTTGAAACTACCAGCTGTTCCGCGGGAGAAAGATGAGGCTTTCTGCTCCCATAAAGATTTATAGCCTCGGAAACCCTGTACAGGATCGCTATGAGTTGAACTGACTCCACGGCACATAACCACCACCACCATCACCAGCCCTATAGGTGTATAGATATTCTACCCATGACAGCATTGTACTTCAGGAGATCTTGAAATACTCTTTTTGACAATATTTTAATAGCATTCGTCTTCAACTTGTCATTACTAGACCATATGATTATCTGATTCAAACTAGACCATTGCAGGTCACTGATTTCTAGGATCAACACTCATCTGTCAGTTTTCCATATTGTGGTAGCTTGCATATTACTGGGTTGGGTCACTGAATGCTATGCCATTGGTATTTTAAAAGGACTTGCCTCCTCAAAATAGAACTGATTTGGGTGGAATAAGCTTCCATGATCTTCATTTGCTGTTGGGGCACAACTCAAAATGAGAATAAAGAGCTACTAACATCTATTAATAAGGAGCTCTGGTACCATAGTGGTTACAAGTCAGGCTGCTCACCTCAAGGTTGACAGTTCAAAACTACTAGCTACGACGTGGGAGAAAGACGAGGTTTTCTGCTCCCATAAAGAATTACAGCTTCGGAAACCCTATGCAGCATCACTATGAGTCTGAACTGACTCCACGGCATGAATCTAGGAAAATTGTAAATAGTAAAAAAATGAAAGGAAATGCATAAAGATTGACATCCTAGGCATTACTGAGCTGAAATGGATATGTTTTGGTCATTTGAAATCAGACCATCATATGATTTACTATGCTGGGAATGATAAGCCAAAGAGTAATGGCATCGGAGTCATTGTCAAAAACAGCATTTCAAGAGCTATCTTGAAGTATAATGCTGTGTGTGATAACACAATATCCATATAAATACAGGGAAGACCAGTTAATACCAGTATTATGCGTATTTATGTACCAGCCACTAAAGCCAATGATGATGAAATTAAAGAGTTTTACCAACTTCTACAATCTGAAATTGATAAAACATGCACTCAAGATGCATTAATTACTACTGGTGATTGGTATGTGAAAGTTGGAAAAAATGAGGAATGCTGATTAATTGAAAATTACAGCCCCAATGATAGAAATGATCCTGTAGATCACATGATAGAAATGTGCAGGACCAAAAATGTGTTCATTGCAAATGTCTTTTTTCAGTAACTTAAATGGGTACTGTACACATGGATGGACCTCACCAGATGGAATGTACAAGAATCAGATTGATTACTTTGAGGGGAAAAGAAGATGGAGAAGCTCAATATAATTAGACAAAATAAAACCAGAGGTTGATTGTGGAATAGACTATGAATTGCTCATGTGCAAGTTAAGGCTGAGGCTGAAGAAAATTAAAATGAATCCTTAAAAGCCAAAATATGACCCTGAATATATCCTACTTGGTTTTTTAGAGGACATCTCATGAATAAATTTGATGCAACAGATACTAATGTCCAACAACCAGACGAGATGTGGCATGACATCAAAAACATCATATGCAAAGAAATTAAAAGGTCATTAAAAAGACAGAAAAGCAAGAAAAAAATCCATAATGGATATCAGAAGATACTCTGAAACTTGCTGTTGAACATAAAAAAGCTAAAGCAACTGGAAGAAATGAAGAAGTAAAAGAGCCCAACAGAAAATTTCAAAAGGAAGGCTCTGAAAGACAAAGTCAAGTATTATAATAAAATGTGCAAACACATGGAGTTAGAAAATCAGAAGGGAAGAACACACTCAGCATTTCTCAAGCTGAAAGAACTGAAGGGAAAAATTAAGTCTCCACTTACAATATTAAAGCATTCTCTGGAGAAAATATTGAAATATGCAGGAACAATTTTAAAAGATGGGAGGAATTATATAGGGTAATATGATTTCTATCTGCATAGTGAAGGAGCTCTAGTAACATACTTATGACGCAGGCTGCTAACCTCAAGGTCAGCAGTTTGAAACTACCAGGTATTCTGCGGGAGAAGATGAGGCTTTCTGCTTTGGTAAAGATTTACAACCTCAGAAACCCTATATAGGGCTGTTGTTGTTAAGTACCGTGGAGTCAGTTCTGAATCATAGTGACCCTGCACAGGGTTTCTGAGGCTGTAAATCTTTATGGGAGCAGATCGCCTCATCTTTTTCCCTCGAACCGCTGGTAGTTTCGAACTGCCGACCTTGAGGTTAGCATCCTGATTCGTAACCACTACGTCAAAACCGACTCCATGGCACACCACCACCACCATTTGTATAGTGATCTCACAATTGTAACATTATTATTGGCTTTCATAGTTGTTTCAGAGATTTCTTTTCATTGTTTTCTACATTGAAAATTACATCAGCCACTTAAGTAAAGGCACTTTGACTTCTTTCTTTCCCAATATTACTTCTTTTTCTTGCCTTACTGTACTGACTAGGGACTTCTCATACAATCATTTGTGCTTTTGTTTTGGTATATGTTATATGTGCAAATATTATTAACCCCAATGCAATAGTATAATTTTTTCTTTATTCCATAATATGTCTTCTAAATAATTGGTGAAGAAATAAAAACCTATTTATAATTGTTCACATTTGCCTAATGATTTTTCATTCTTGTTCTTTTCATTTCTTCATGTAGATCCATGTTCCATCTGCCGCCATTTTTCTTTAAGCCTGAGGTGCTTTTCTTTTTCATTTATGTAATTTATGTAATCTAATGATAAAGAAATAATCTATTTTTTTTCAATCTCTGAAATGCAATTTGCATCTTCATTTTTCAAAGACATTCTCCAATGACTATTTTGGAGTTGACTTTTTTTTTTTTCTTCAGCATTTATGATGCATTGGTCTCCATTGTTTCTGAATAATGCCCACCGTTTCTGATAAATCATATGTCATTTCTATCCTTTTTCCTCTATGTAATGTGATGTTGGTTTCTGGGTTCAAGGCAGGTATCTTTTTTAACCTCAGATTTTGGTAAATTTATAATTTGACACGTTTGTGGTGCTGTAGGATAAGCACTGGACGGCTAACCACAAGGTTGGTAGTTCGAACCTACCGGTCACTTTCTGAAACTCTATGCAGGGTTGCTATAGGTCAGAATTGACTAGATGGTACACAACAACAAGAACTGCAATCATTGTGATTTCCTTGTTATTTCTTCCATTTATGGTTCATAGGCTTCCATTTATGGTTCATAGGTTCAAGAGCTCTGGTAGCGTAGTGGTTACGAATCGGGCTGCGAACCTTAAGGTCAGTGGTTCGAAACTACCAGCCGCTCCGCGGGAGAAAGATGAGGCTTTCTACTCCCGTAAAGATTTACACCCTCGGAAACCCTGTACAGGGTCGCTATGGGTCGGAACCGACTCGATGGCACTTAACAACAACAACAACAGGCTTCCTGGTGATATTGTTTACATATCTTGAAAATTTCAGTCATTACTTCTTTAAATAAATTTATTCTGTATATTTTCACTCCTATTATATATTCATATATTCACCTGCTCGACATTCTACCACATTTGTTTTTCTGTTGCCTCTCTCTCTTTTTTTAGGTCATATAATTCTTCAAGTTCTTTCTGTCATTTCCAATTATCTCTTAAGGCAACTTGTTACATTTTTTTTCATTTTAGATTTTGAACTTTTCACCTTTAATGTCTCCAGTTTGTTTTCCTATTTATTCATTCCTTATTAGTATATGTTCCCACTAGGTCTTTAAACATGTCTATAAAGCTGCCATAAAGTTCTTGTCTGCTGATTTCAATATCTAGGACACTTAGACTTAAGTTTTGTTTTGCTTTTTAAGTTTTTATTGTGAATTGACTGATAGTTTAAATGGGAGAACATCAGCTTTATATTCATCATACCATATTTTATTTCATTGCAATGATTACAATCCCCCCCATGCATTATTAAAAAACCAAAGGTTACACCCCACAAGCCTGCCCCCCGGCCATCAGTACACAGCCCCTCTCCCTCTCTGAGTCCAGAGTCCCCAGCTGCTTCATCTCTCCATGTCATCATCTCTGTCTCAAACTCTGGCATCACTGCTTATCTGGATAGGGTCCTGTACTCCACTCTTCTCCCTTGATGGTCCCAGGGTCCTTTGCTCCTGGACAGAAAAATCAACCACTCCTCTTCTTTTGTTAGAAAACATCTACCATTATATTTGCAACTCTCAGTCAGTCCTGATAGCAATTATTTACTATTGAACCACAAGACTCTTACCTCCATCTCCTTTCACAAGCCCCATCCAGACAGGTTGGAAATCACTCAGTGGAAATTCTACTTTCCCCTGCACCCTCTGGAAGTAGGCTCCCTCTTGAAAGCTTGTAAGCCAGTAACTTTGTGTCTTTGTAGCTCCCCATTTTGGGTATCCAATGTCTAAGTTCCCCATCCCTGTCAACACTGTGTACCAAGGGGGTGGGAATAATCCTCGCTGTAAAGATTCGTTCTCTCTTTTGAGCTACTGCATCTGTAAGTGTAGGTCAAGTTCATCAAATACTAGTGGATTATTCTTTTTTTCCTCTTATTTGTTTCAGTTATCAACACCCTGAGAGTTATTGTATGATTTGGTTGCTTTCCATTGTTTTTAATAGATTAAAAAATGTATTCTGTCTAAATTTTTTATAAATGTTTTCTGAGGTAGGGTTAGTCCAGCTAACCTACTATTACTGGAAGCTGAAATATTCTAAGAATTTCTGAAAATTAAGTTCTTCATAATATAATATTCTGAACGTGCATTTATCATCATCATTATTATCAACATCCTCATTACTATAATTATTCAGTATTGCTAAGGTAACTTCAATGATTGATTGTGTGATGCTTTTATTATTAAGATATAAGTGAACTGTAGCAATGTTGATATCATTTACATGTCCCACTATGTTGTCTTGCTGTTATGTGCCATTAAGTAAGCTCTGACCCATAGCCACCCTATGAATAATAAGATGAAACATTGCCTAGTCTTTTTCCATCCTCTCAATAGTAGGTATTTTTTAGCCCATTTTTGCAGTCACTGTGTCGACCAGGCTTACTGAGGGTTTTCCTCTGTTTTGGTGATCCTCTATTTTACCAAGCAAGATGATCTTCTCCAGGGATTGGTGTCTCTTGATAACATATCTAAAATACAAGAGACAGTCTTGCTATCCTTGCTTCTAAGGGGCATTCTGACTGCATTTCTTCCAAGTCAGATTTGTTCATTCTCTGAGAGTCCATGGTATAAAACAGGCTGAATAATTCCCACCTTTCCCCTTTACTTACTTTCCCCCTCCACCCAGATATCCAAATTCTAATCCCTGGGACCTGTGAATATGTTAACTTACATGGCAAAAAAGACTTTGCAGAAATGATTAAGCTAAACACCATGAAATGTGGAAATTATGCTGGGTTTTCTAGTTGGGCCTATGTAGTCACAGGGACCCTTGTAAGAAAAAGTTAGGAAGATCAGAGTGGGAAAAAAAATCATTTGACAGAAAAAATAGAGAGAAGCAAATCAGAAAGATTCTCAGAAAGAAATACACTTCTGGTTTTGAAGACTGAGAATGGGATTATGAGCCAAGGAATCTTGTTGACACCTTTATTTTAGCCCGTTGTGATCTATACCACCAAAATGATTTTTACATGATGTTTTATAATCATTTTATAAAAATACAAGTAAAGCATGTAGACCAATTTATCTATTTCCTATGCTGCTCCTTAAAAACGATGATGAGACTTCCTCTTTTGTAATTTAGATAATTTTCAGGAAGGAAGAGTAGCTGGAGAAGAATATAATGCTTGGTAAAGTGGAAGATCAGCAAAATAGAGGAAGACCATTAAAGAGATGGATTGACACAGTGGCAACAACAAACAATAGCAATGTTCCCTACAACAAAATGATAGCAACAATGCATAACAATAGTGAGGATGGCCCAGGACAAGGCAAAATGTTTTGTTCTGTTGTATATAGGGTCACTATGATTTGGAACCATCTAGACCTAGATGGCACTTAAAAAAAAACAACTAGCATCAGCATTCTTAAAGTTATATATCTTGTACTTCTTTATTGTTATTTTTTTTTTTGTTTATATCAATTTCTTAATAATCATCACCCCAAATGTAAATTTACGGCTTAATATTTTAGAGTATTCCACCACTCATGTGTCAGTTTGGCATAATGTGGTGGCTTGTGATTTGCTGTGATTCTGGAAGCTATGCCACCGGTATTTAAATACCAGAAGGGTCACCCACGGTGGGCAGGTTTCAGATGAGCTTCCAGGTGAAGACTAGGAAGAAGGAGTGACGAACTACTTCCGAATATTTAGTCACTGAAAATCTTATGAATAGCAGAGAAACCCTGTCAGATATACTGC
>NW_006408576.1:8275857-8277196 GCF_000296735.1 Chrysochloris asiatica
AGTTGTTAGTAGTGTTTCTTAATTATCCTCATAGTGATGCTTATGATTCAATCCTATTACAACATCTGTTGAAAGTTATGTATTACTTTAATAGATTAATGCATCCCCTTCAAAAATATGTGCCTGTGATTAGAATTCTCTTTGGGGATTGTTTGTTTTTGTTGTGTTAATTAGGCATGATTAACACAGGGTATAATTTGAGTTAATCTCCTTTGAGATATGAGAGATTAAACAAAGGAGCAGAGGAGAAATCGGGTAAAACAGTTGCCAAGCCACATGGAAATGTTTAAGGAACCAGGAAACAGAAGTTGAAGAGACAAGAACCTTTCTCCAGAGCTGACAGACAAATGTTTTCCTTAGAGTTGGCTCTCTGAATTGAGACTTCTAGTCTCTAAAATGATGAGAAAATTAATTTCTGTTGTTTAAGGCCACCCACCTGTAACATTTTTGAAACAGCAGTGCTAGATAGCTAAGGCAAACCACTTATATTTCCACATTAGACTGTTGCTTTCTGAAATATCCCTCGTGCTATGAGATATTTATAGTAAAGCAACATTCCGTTTTTCGTTTTTCCAGTGAAACATTATTTTCAGTGTCCAGTGTGTCAGAGGGAATTATCTGCCCTTTAAAAATTTCATGTACATAGATGTTATTAGGTGACCAGCTCTAGCCAGTGGGTATGAGACAAAATGGTATGTCACCTCCAGGCCAAAATAGAGTATTAATGTGGCGTATTAATGTGAAGTATCTGTGGAAATCATGTATTAAGATGACATTGTTGAAGATAGAAAGAGGCCTGGATTCCAGAGCCACAAATTAAAGCAGAGCATCCCAAGTGGAAGTTGTCTGACCAGGCACATCTACACTAAATTTTGTATGAGTAAGAGTAAAGGTTTGTTTTTATTATGCTACTGAAATTGGGGGCCTGTTAAAGCAGCTTGTGTACTTATTCACTAATACATATGCCTATAGAACTATAGAAGCATGTAGTCAATAGATTAGACTAGGAAGGCTAGTTCTAGAAAAGCATAATAATAGCTGAGCTATTAATTCTGTTGTTGTTTTTAGGTGCCATAGAGTTGGTTCCTATTAATAGTACCCCATGCACAACAGAACGAAACACTGCCTGGTCATGCGCCATCCTGAAAATTGTTGTTATACTTGAATCCACTGCCATGATGTCAATCCAATTCTTGGAGTTCTTCCTCTATATCTCCGACCCTCTACTTTACCAAGCATGTCCTTCTTCAGGGAATGGTCCCTCATGATAATATGTCTGATGTATGAGAGACAAAGTCTTACCAGCCATCCTTGCCTCTAAGGAGCACTATGGCTGCAC
>NW_006408576.1:8277641-8279381 GCF_000296735.1 Chrysochloris asiatica
CTTTGATCTTCATCAGTAAGTATTAAATCCTCTTGGCTTTTTGCAAGCAAGGTTGTATTATTTGCATATTGCAGGCTTTTTCTGAATCTTCCTCTAATCTTCATGCCGCATTCTTATTCATATAATCCAGTTTCTTGGAATACAGACTATTACCTGCTCAGAACACAGACTAAATAAGTATGACGAAAGAATTTAAGCATGAAACACACTTTTTCTGATTTTAAACTATTCAGTGTCCCCTTGCTCTATTTGAATGACTGCCTCTTGGTCTATATGCAGGTTTCTCATGAGCACAATCAATTATTTTGGAACATTCATTCTTCACAATGTTATCCATAGCTTGTCATGATCCACACAGTGAAAAGATTTTGTGTAGTCAATAAAGCATAGGTAACCATAGTTCTGGTTTTCTCTGCTTTCAGCCAATATCCATCTAACATCAGCAAAGCTATCCCTCATTCTACATTCTTGTCTGAATCTGTCTTGAACCTCTGACAGTTACCTGTCAGTGTACTGTTACAGCTGTTTTTGAATTATCTTAGTAAAATTTTACTTGCATGTAATATGTCAGAACCGACTCCACAGCATATAACAACAAAAACAAACATTAGTAAGATTGTCCAAAGATTTTCGCAGTCTGTTGGGTAATCTCTCTTTGGAATGGGCAAAAAAATCGAGCTATTCCAGTCAGAATGCCAGGTAGCTGTCTTCCAAATTTCTTGACATAGATGAGTGAGTACCTCCAGTGCTGCATCAATTTGTTGAAATATTTCATTTGTATTTCATCAATTCCTTGAGCCCTTTTTTTTTTCCCCCCCCAATACCTTCAGTGCAGTCTGGAATTCTTCCTTCAGTACCATCAGTTCTTGACCATATGCTACCTCTTGAAATGGTTGAGCATTGGCCTTACTTCTTGATGCAGTGACTCTGGGTATACCTTCTATCTTTTAATACTTCCTGCATCGAAAAAGGATCCTTCTTTACTGCAAGACTTTTGTTGTTGTTCTTAGGTGCTAATGAGTCTGTTCTGACCAATAGTGACCCTGTACAGAGTTTCTGAGGAGTAACTGGTGAACTTGAATCACTGACCTTGCTGTTTAAACCAACATTGCAGTTCAGTGAATTAACCCATTGTGCCACACCAGGGCTTAATTTGTTTCTTCAGTTCTTGCAGTTTGAGAAATACTGAGCATGTTCAGATCTATTGGTTTTCTAACACCCGGTCTTTGCACTTTGTCTTCTAGAGTTGTCCTTTACATTTTTTCTGTTCAGCTCTTTTAATTCCTCATGTCTTCATTCCTCTCTATGCTGGAGAGCAAATTTCAGTCTCTATGCTATCATTCATTTTCATCTTTTCTTTCTTTCCTGTCTTTTTAATGACCTTTTGCTGTCTCATCCTACAGTTCTTTTGATCTTGCCATTAGTGTCGAATGGCACAAATCTGTTCTTCAGATGATAATATTTAAAGTCAGGTGGAATATATTCAAGGTCACATGTGCATAAAGCAAATTGATAGTCTGTTCCACAGTGGGCCCTTGGTCTTAATTTGGCTGATGATATTGAGCTTTTCCATAGTCTCTTCCCACTAATGTAGTCAGTTAGATTCCTGGGTATTCCTTCTGGTGAAGTCTATGTGTATAATCACTTTTTATGCTGTTTAGAAAAGGGTATTTGCATAAATATGCTATCGATCTTTCAAAATTCTATCATGCCATCCCCAGCACCATTTCTATCACCAAG
>NW_006408576.1:8279726-8280691 GCF_000296735.1 Chrysochloris asiatica
TGTCAGATTTCAAATGGCCTATTTTGGTCCATTTCAGTTCACTAATGCTTAGCATATTGATCTCAATGCATTCCATTTAATTTTAATAACTTCCAATTTTCCTTGATTCACATTTCATAAATTTTTTGTTCTGATTGTTAATTGATATATACTACTGTTTCTCTTTATTCTGAGTTTTGTCCCATACGCAAATGAAGGTTCCAAAAACTACTACTTTCATATCATCATGATCAACTCTACTGTGAAGATGCAGCAATTACCAGTCTCATTTTTAGATCCTTCCAACCTGAGAGACTCATCTTCTAGCATTTTATCTGACAATATTCTGGTGTAATTCATAATGTTTTTTTCTTTTGATTCTATATGTGACAATACTCCACTGCTATTCATAAGGTTTTTAGTGACTAAACATTCAGAAGTAATACCCTTTTCCTGCTTCCTAGACTAATGGTCTGTAAGATTTGCTGTAACTTGTCTACCCTGGGTGACCTTCCTGGTGTTCAAAATACTGGTGGCATACCTTCCAGTTTCACAGCAACATGCAAACAACTACAGGTTGACAAAGTAGCAGATGACTGGTGGATTAATTGTGCAATGCCTCCCATATGCTAGGCATTTATATTCCTTTATATTACTATATAATCCCTGTTTGCTGTTGTTAGGTGCCATTGAGTCGGTACTGACTCATAGCAACCGTATGCACAGCAGAAGGAAATACTGCCTGATCTTGGGCCAACCACACTATTGTTGCCTTGCTTGAGTCCATTGATGCTGCCACTTTGCCAATCCATTTCATTGAGGGTATTCCTCTTTTTCTCTGACCCTCTACCCTACCAACATCATACCCTTCTCCAGCAACTGGCCCCTACTGATAATATGTCCGAAGTATGACAGATGAAGTTTGGCCATCCTGGCTTCCAAGGAGCACTCTGGCTGCACTTCCTCTAGAATGGATCTGTTGGTTC
>NW_006408576.1:8281889-8290113 GCF_000296735.1 Chrysochloris asiatica
TCTCTTGTTCATATGCTATCTCTTGAAACAGTTGAACATCAACCATTTTCTTTTGATACAGTGAATCCGTGGATTCCTTCCATCTTCTTTTGATGCTTTCTGCATCATTTAATAATTTTCCCAGAGAATTTTTCAATAATGAAAGTCGATGCTTGAATTTTTTTCTTCAGTTCCCCCAGCTTGAGAAATGCTGAGCGTGTTCTTCCATTTGGTTTTCCGACTCCTGATCTTTCACATTTTGTTATAAAATTTGGGTTTATCTTCTCGACCTGATCTTTGATATTTTCTGTTCAGCTCTTGGACTTCCTTTTATCTTCCATTTGTTTTAGCATCTCTTCACTGGAGAGCAAGTTTCAGTGGCTCTTCTGACAACCACTTTGACCTTTTCTTTCTTTCTTGTCTTCTCAATGATTTTTTGCTTTCCTTCCTGTATGATGTTCTTGATGTCATTCCACAACTCTTTGGTTTTTGGTCTTTAGTGATTAATGTATCAAATCTGTTCTTCAGATGATCTCTAAATTCAGGTGAAATATATTCAAGGTCATCTTTTGGCTCTCAGGGACTTGTTTTCATTTTCTTCAACTTCAGTTTAAATTTGCATCAATTTAATGAGCAATTGATGGTCTGTTCCTCAATCTGCCCTTAGCCTTGTTTTGACCAATGATATGTAGCTTTTCCATCATCTCTTTCCACAGATGGTATTTTGGTAGACATTTAAAGAAGGTAAGGAATTTACTCAACACTTATCAATGGAATTTTCCCAAAATTTATGGAACTGGAATCTAAAATTATAGCTAATTTCAAATTCCAAGATCTTTTCACTATAAGACACTACCTCTAAAACTTCAAAGTATGAGATACTACAAAAAATCAGTTAAACCTCCTCTTTTTTTTACCAATGATTACAGAAAGTAAATAAAACGTAGCATGGATTGAGTTGTGTCCAAGTAAAATATGTGCCAGCATGACTGAGTCATGATTCTCATTCGTCTGCAGTTATGTAATATTGTAATGTGGCAGTTATGAGATCATATCTCCCATGATATCATCTGATGTAATAAACAGTAAGTGCATTAAAAGGAATTGTGGCTATATAGATTCTAAAAGGAAACAAGTATCTTTCCCCAAAGCCAAAAAGAGAATAAGCTTTCCTCTAGCTGGCACTCTGAATATGGGCTTTTAGCCTTCTAAATTGTGATGGAGTTCTAGTTTGGTGCTGTAAAGCAAGCACTGAACAACAACGTTAGTTTGAACCACAAGGTCTGTGGTTCATACTCACTAGTCACTCCTCAGAAACCCTTTATGGAGTTGCTGTGAGTCAGAATTGACTAAATGGCACCTGCTACCAACAATAAATGGAGACAATAAATTTCTGTCTGTTACAGTCATCCACTTGTGCTATTTATTTTATGATAGCCCTAGAAAACTAAGACAGGAGAAACAAACTTGGCTTCTTGATTTATTCATCTTGTGCTTTATCACAGTTCTCAATGGGAAACATTCAGAAATATCTAGAGACATTTTTGTTTGTCTCAACAGAAAAGTGTTACTGCATATAGGCTGTAGAGGTGAGGGATGATGCTGTGCATCCTCCAATGCGTAAGATAGAGCCTCATAACAAAGAGTCATTTAGTGTAAAAT
The DNA here is from genome assembly GCF_000296735.1 of Chrysochloris asiatica. Lineage (NCBI taxonomy): Eukaryota > Metazoa > Chordata > Mammalia > Afrosoricida > Chrysochloridae > Chrysochloris > Chrysochloris asiatica. The sequence continues at coordinate 8,283,531 of NW_006408576.1, forward strand.
GACAATAGTGCAGATATTCAGAAACACTTTTAAGGGACAAATAGTAAGTAGCAGAGCTAGAATTCAAATACATGATATTACTACTACATAATATGTCTTTCCAAAAATGCTAGTGATTATTGCCCTAGAAATAGTTCCTTCCAACCTGAGAAGCTCATCTTTTTGCACTATATCAGACAATTGTCCATTGCTTTATGTAAGCTTTTTAGTAGTTTTTTTTTAAGTAGTTTTAGAGTGGTCAAAAGTGGTCCCCTCTCCTTCTTCCTAGTCTATCTTAGTCTAGAAGCTCCACTGAAACTTATACACCTACTGGTATTTGAAAGATGTGTGACATAGCTAAACAGTGAGCTGTTGAAATGTAGGGGGAAAAAAAACACCAACTCTTTTCATAGTGTTTTGTTTTTCTGTCCAGACTTTGGCACGTTGCATATTATTTTGTTGTTGTGCACCATCTAGTCAGTTCCAACTCATAGTGACCCTGTATTGGGTTTCTGAGAATTACTGGTAGATTTGAGCTGCTGACCTTGTGGTTAGCAGTCTAGTGTTTATCCTACAGCACCACACCAGAACTCTTAGAACATTGCATAGTAAATTTTTCATCAATATTTATTGAGTGAATAACATTAATTATCATTGTATTTCCCCCCCAAGTTGATGACAATTTTGCCACTTGTTAAAAAACATTAGAAAATATTATATCAATTATAACTTTTTCCTGATTTATCAAAGGAAATATCTATTTAAAACTCTGCTAAAAAAAAACAAAAAACAAAAAAACTCTGCTCAGTTCTTTCCTTCAATGGCATAATCTATATCCTTAAAATTAATTTGACTGCTGATTTATTTTATTAAAATTATCCCTATTTCCCCTTAAAATTTTGGGATGCATTTCTTCTCAAGCTGTGCATTTATAGTTCCCCTCTCTTTTCTTTTGAGTTTTGTAATTCTCAGCAGCTACTATTAAAGGATATTCACCATTCTAGTGACTGTTTTTCTAAAAAAATGGGTTTCTCTGTGCATTGGGTCATGTTTTTTTCTTTCTTTCTTTTTTTTTTTTTACTATCTTCCCTGCTGCTACACAGCAGGATCTGAATGTTTATCATGTGCTTAGTTCTCTTTGGTTGAGAGAGTTTTTGTGCAGAAGCGGTTCCATAATTGGCATAGTTTTGTTAGACAACTTAGGAAGCTGGTTGCCCCCCACCACTGCCACTCATTCACTATTGTCCCCAACCTGACAGTATGACTGACTAAGACCCAGAGAGTGCCCATCCAGTTCCTTCCTTGTTATAAAGCTTCAATTTTCTATGGTTGAACTTTATACTTAATTACGAGCCCTTGAAGTACATGTTCTTCTGAAAACAAAACAATTTTCACAGCTCAAGAGTCCATATATTGAGTCATACCCAAGGTATTTTAGCCTGTTTTAAAAAATAAAGTACTTTGTAGAAAAAGGAGAAGGATATTATATAGAAGACTGCCACTTCCCCTCTATATTTGCTCCAATTAAACAACACACTGATTTAACATAGCTAATCATAAAGCTAGACAGCCATGAAAATGATATTATTGATGGATTTTTGAGCATGTTCACTTTTTGTTATCCATTTCTACGTTGACTCTAATAAGAACAGGTGAAGTGGTTTTTCTGATTCCGTGATGAAATATGTAAATTTCCTTAGTTTCCTTTAGAATAAACTTCTTTGTCCTTTGAATAATTACTATTTGCTAAAAAAAGTTTAGTTTGTGACATAGATATTTATACGTAGAAACCACACTGTTCCATTTTATAATTGAATGCCATTAACAATAAAATATCACATTCATATAGATTTAATACAGAAATGTTTTTCATTGTTATCACATTTGTTTGAATTAAAATTTTCTCATATATGTTCAAAATCTCTACAAAGAGATGGTGATATATATATAATTCTTTTTTATGCAGAGACAAAGAAGAACTAGGCCAAATGAAGTTACAGTATTTCACTTTGAGAAGATTATCCCAATAACTAGGAATTTATTCCTTTAGGAATGGAACACTCATTTCATAAACCCACTTGTCTTCTCACTCTCTTACCCTTGGTTTCCAAGTATTCACTTTTTGTATATGCCGTTGTTGAGTCAGTTTCGACTCTAATGACTCTGTATATTTCCGAGGAGTAGTTGGTGGGTTTGAACTGGGTTTTGTGGTTCAAAGTCCAGTACTGATTCTACAGCGCCACACCAAAAGTGTTTTCCGAGTCTATTCTGACCCATTGCGACCCTGTCTAGGGTTTCTGAGGAGCAGTTGGTGAGTATGAACTGCCAAGTTTGTGGTTCTGAGTCCAGTGCTAGTCCTACAGGGCCAAGCCAGAAGTTCTTATCTACTCACTGTTGTTGTTGTTATGTGCCGTGGAGTTGGTTCCGACTCATAGCGACCCCGTACAGGGTTTCCGAGGATGTAAATCTTTATGGGAGCGCAAAGCCTCTTCTTTCTCCCTCGGAGCAGGTGGTAGTTTCGAACTGCTGTTCCTGAGGTTAGCAGCCCAATTCGTAACCACTACGCTACCAGAGCTCCTTTGTTGTTGTTGTTGTTGTTAGTGCCATCGAGTCGGCACTGACTCATAGCGACCCCTATGTACAGCGGACTGAAACACTGCCCGATCCTGGGCTACCCTTACTATCGTTGCCACGCTTGAGTCCATTGATGCCACCTGGCCAATCCATATCACTGGGTGCCTTCCTCTTTTTCTCTGACCCTCCACCTTACCAAGCATGATATCCTTCTCCAGCGACTGGTCCCTCCTGACAATATGTCTGAAGTATGAGAAATGAAGTTTGGCCATCTGGGCCTCCAAGGAGCACTCTGGCTGCACTTTTCCCAACACAGACCTGTTGGTTCTATGGGCAACCCATGGCACTTTCAATATTCTCCTCCAACACCGTATCTCAAAAGCATCAATTCTTCTCTGCAATTAACAACCCAACTCATAACCCATTATGTTACAGGAGCTCCTTATTCACTGTCCAACTCCTCCAAATGAGGATCACTGAAGTGTTGGTAGCTTGTTTATCTACATTCCTGTCTCAAAGCCAATCTGAATCACTTCCTATGTATCTGGCACACAGAAGGGACTCAGAAATATTTATTGAGTAAATTAGTACCCATTTTGTGCTAGCTTGTAGCAAGGGTCTAGAAAAACAGGGATAAATAATGGAGCATGAAGTTTTTTACATTAGCAGGGACATCATTGTTATTGCTATTGTTAAGTGCTGTTGACTTAGTTCTAACTCATAGCAACTCTGTATAGGGTTTCTGAGACAATATCTTTGTGGGAGCAGAAAGCCTCATCTTTCTCCCAATGAATGGCTGTTAGACGCCAACTGCTAACCTTGTTGTTCACAGTACAGTGCTAATTATACAGAGCCACTCTGCTCTAGCAGGAGTATCATACAATCATATAAGTCTTAATAAAAGTTGAAGTATAACCCAAGGGTTACAAAGAAAAGCATTGGGGCCATATTGATGTGGTGTGAGATCTAAATTTTAGCTCTGTCACTTACTAGCTTTCTAAACTTATGTAAATTGCTCAGACTGCTTAAAATTCAAACACTGTATCTGCAAAGTGGCATAACAGAATTGTATGGGGCTTGTGTCAGAAATAAGAAAAAGGAAATATAAGAATGACAGTTAAAAGTCAGTAAACACTATGGTGGTGTTTGTATGCTGTGGAATTGATTCCAACTCATAGTGACCTTGTAAAGTGTTTCCAAAGCTGTAAATCTTTACAGAAGCAGAAAGCCTCATCTTTCTTCCATGGAGTGAATGGTAGATTCAGATTTGTGATTAGCAGCCCAGCTCATGATTCACTATGCTGCTGGTGGTGGTTGTGGTAGTGGTGTGCCACAGAGTTGGTTCCGATTCATAGTGACCCTATATAGGGTCTCAGAGACTCATATTCCATACAACTGCTTGTAGTTTCGAACTGCTGATCTTGAGATTAGCAGCCTGACTCACACCCACTACACTATCAGAGTTCAATTAAAGAAGTTAAATTGTAAAGACATTAAAACTAACATGTTAGTTGCTGCCTCGTGGTTCTAACTCATAACAACCATGTACAGGGTTTCTGAGAACTAGTTGATGGATTTTAAATGCTGACCTTGTGATTTACAGTCCAGTACTTTGTCTACAGTGCCACACAAGGAGTTCAAAACCAATATAGTGGTTATATGCCCTGGAGTCAGTACAGACTTATAGCTACCCTGTATAAAGTTTCCGAGGCTATAAATCTTTACAGGAGCAGAAAGCTTCATCTTTCTACCACAAATTGACGACTGGTAGATTTGAATTGCTGATCTTGCAATTAACAACCCAACTCATAACCCATTATGTTACAGGAGCTCCTTAAAACCAATAAAGTATATAATATTATATGGAGGGTCAGAGAAAAAGAGGAAGACCCTCAGTGAAATGGATCAGCCAGGTGGCATCATTGATGGTGTCAAGTGTGGCAGTGGTAGTGAGGTTGACCCAGGATCGGATATTGTTTCGTTCTGCTGTGCATGGGGTCGCTATGAGTCGGTTCCGACTCAATGGCACCTGACAACAACAACATATAATATTATTAGCTGAATCATAAAGAGACTGTCTTAATTATCTAGTGATGTTATAACAGAAGTACTTCAAGTTGATGACTTTAACAAATGGATGTCCAAATTCAGAGTTCCAGCTATGGTGAAAATTCCTTGTCTCCTTTTAGCCCAGAATTCCTTGGGTATCTCCATGTGTCTTGGCATCAGTCTTTTACTTAGTGGTAGCAGGTCCCTCCTATTCTATTCACTTTTCTCTCCTTTTATATATTGCAGGATAAAAGACATTGCAGGCTGAACCCCAGGGAAATTCCCATGCATAAGATCAGGGTTATGATGGGACTAAGATAATTAAAGCCCAAACTTAATCCTTTTATTGGTTTATCACATCAGATCACATCATGGGGAATCATCATAAAACTGCCATATTGAATCATCATTGCATAACTGCCAAACCACTAAGAATCATGATCCAGCCATGATGACACGTATTTTGTGGGGGGTACAATTCAATTCGTGACAGGAACCAAATGCACAAGTCAATATGAGCACTAATCTAATCTCCACTATTGGCCTTGATATATTTTTAATGGTTCTGTAAATACTTTATTTTAGAGGAATCAAAATTTTATTGATTGAATGTAATTAGGAGTGAAAATCATCTCTGTGCTCATCTTTAACAACGTATATTTGGACAGAGAATGAATCTTAAGGTATGGTACCTAGATCAGTAGAGCTTCAGCATTGCTTTAACATTTGTTAGAAATCTTTGCATTCTCTGGACCCAAACCATATTTATTGATCAGAAACTCTGGAGATATGGCTCAGCAGTTTTGAATTCCAATGATTGCAATGCTCATTCAAGTGTAAGAAAAACTGCCCTAGAACACTTGGGTAAATCTCACAATGTTTCAACATGTGTCAATCACAAATTGATCATATGTGAATGGTTGGAAAATACTCCAGGATATATATATATATATAGTCCTTTTCATCTCATCTCTGTTGTTAGCCCTTAATATATTGTGTCAATAGGATTTTTAGAAAAGTTCTAAATAGCACCTAGAACATTGCCCATGCTCAGTAAAGTAATTACAACTAGGTAATTAGTTGAATCTCTTAAAATTTTTAGCTTTTGCTTTATTTCTTTAAATATATTCCATTTTCAGATCTTGACACTATGCCAATACTGGTTTAAATTATCTGAGAATGAAAATTTGTAAGTATATTTGCCATCAGTATAGCATGTCACATTGTCAAAGCACTCTATAAATATTAGCTCCCACTTTCACCATGCTTCTGTAAGGTTAGTGCTATTTCTAAACGAACAAGCTGGGGTTCAGAACTGTTCCATTTTTAAGGGAAGTTAATAAACCAAATGACAAGAATGGAGATATGAGTTCTAAAGATAGAGGCATTCTGCTGTTGATTTGGTCACTAATTGTATATATATATATATGTATATATATATACACACACACACAGAGGCAGTTGTGATAGACACATATTTTATTCAAAATGAAAAACACCCAAGGAGTTTTTAATTTTGATTTTTTAAAATGCATGTGTGGCTTAGAAAATTTTTTATTCATATGATTTTATTCACTTACTCTAAAATCATTATGTGTGTTTACCAGAGAAGTAGAGATTTATGTTGTTGTTGTTGTTGTCAGGTGCCATCGAGTCAGAACAGACTCCATACACAGCAGAACAAAACAATGTCTGATCCTGGGCCAACCTCGCTACTACTGCCACACTTGAGTCCATCAATGATGCCACCTGGCCAATCCATCTCGTTAGAGGTCTTCCCCTTTTTCTGACCCTCCGCCTTACCCAGCATGACATCCTTCTCCAGCGACTGTTCCCTCCGGACAATATGTCCAAAGTATGAGAGACGAAACTTAGCCATCTTGGCCTCCAAGGGACACTCTGGCTGCACTTCTTCCAAAACAGATCTAGTGGTTCTTTTGACAGTCCATGGCACTTTCAGTATTCTCCTCCAACACCACAA
>NW_006408576.1:8292842-8300783 GCF_000296735.1 Chrysochloris asiatica
GACAGAGATTTATAGATAAGCTTAAAACCTGTAGTGAGCCTATTTATAAACTTCTAAGTCTTTTTCTTTTTCTAACTATATAGTGCCATTGTTTTTCCAAATACAAATGAACACCAACACAAAAATTGCAGTATTCACTAGGAACTTACAGATCCATGAATTTTTATTAGATAAAATCTTAGTCCGACTGCTCTCTGAGCACTTCCTCAAGAGTCATGCTGTGTGGCACAGAATGATTGGGCCTTGTAGTGAGGCTATACACAGCAGCCTCGGCATTTTTCAAGTGTACACGATTTTATAATTCTGAAGCTGCAGATCTGAAGAACAGTTAATCATGAAGATGTGATGCAATCTCACAACCCTCTACTTAAAATTTTCAGCCATCAACTTTACTATTTTTTTTTGTTCTATTAATGGAAATTCTTGTTTTTCTTTCCTGCCTGTGTTTTCCTTTCCCTTTGCTTGATTCTTTTCTATATTTTTTTCAGATTGCAAAATGCTGCTTGGACACTGGTACCTCTAAGTTGTTGGTTTTGTCAGGTGCCATTGAGTTGGAACCTACTCATAGAGACCCTATGCACAGCAGAACGAAACAATGTCCCACCCTGGGCCAACCTCACTAACACTGCCTCACTTGAGTCCATCAATGCTGCCACTTGGCCAATCCATCTCTTTGGGGGTCCTCCTCTTTTTTTCTGACCCTCCAGCTTACCAAGCATGATATCTTTCTCCAGCGACTGTTCCCTCCTGACAATATGTCCAAAGTACAAGAGACAAAGTTTAGCCATCTTGGCCTCAAAGGAGCACTCTCGTGCTCTAAGTATGATGCATAAATTTGTAAAATTCACTACAAGCCATCAATAAGATAAGCCTTTCACTGTCTTTGGCAGTACCTATGCAAATCTGATTTATATTGAGTGTGCAATATTTAAATTTAAAATATAACTATTGAGATGTATATGTGGACAGCAGGGTCATTTTGTATAACTTTAATTTCCAAGAATGTACCTATTTCATGAATGTGAAATTAAAACCAACAGAAAAGCTTGCATAAATGAACACTTTCACACTTTCCTAATTGGAGTGAAACATGGTAAATGGTTGTAAACCAGTTTAGTGGTATATATCGAGAGCAGTCATTTTACTTCTGGGAATATATCCTGAGGGAATCATCTAAATTCCTCTAATTTATTAGCTGTGTAACATTGTGTAAGACTACATTTGGTTAAGAACCAAATTCCAGAGCTAACTTTTGGGTTCAAACTGCAGTTCAAAACACTCCTGCGCTGCCTAGCCCTGGATAAAGTCTTCATTGTGCTAAAGCTTCAGTCTCCACATCTAAAAAATGGTATTGACAATAACAGTAATTGATTCATGAAATGCATAATAATATGTAAAACACAAAGTAAAGAATCTGCACATAATAAATGTTCAGTACATGTTTGACAGTACTTTATTCATTTCTCTTAACTTTAGTTTCCTTATTTATATAATATAAATAATAATAGTTTTTACTGAGGAGATTAGATAAGATTATGCATGTAAAGGATGGGTATGACATAGAGTGAGCACACACTATGCGGGGTCTTCAAAAATTTGTGGAAAAATGGAGCTTAAAGGTAATAGAAATTTTGCAGATTCCCTTATATTTGCCTTGTAGCTACGACATTTGGGCAAAAAGGTTTATGAACAACATACTTATTGCTGTATCATTTATGTTAGAAAACAAATAGGAGTTTTAAAAACCTAGAGAAATGTGAGCATTTTGTTAATATTTGAAAAATAAAGTATTTACAATAACTTAATAGCAATACAATAATTTAATAATATTAGGTAATGTTTTATAAAATTATGTTTCAAAAAGGCAAATACACCTTAATCCATCATCTAAAGAAATGTGTATGTAAGGAGAAAAAAAAATCTAGAAAATATTTCAAAACGTTATTAGTGCTTTGTGGGATATTTGCTTCTGTTTATATTTATGTACTTCTAAATGTTTTCAGAGTCAGTAAATATAACACAAGGATGGAAAAAATCCTTTTAAAGATCATTGAATATTTTTTAGTTTGCAGTTTTGTAAAAATTTTCCTTCTTATAGATCTTTCAGTGGAACTATAATAATTGGAAGAATAAGACCATAATAACTAATTTTATGATGACTCTCCAATATCAATTCAAGTAGCAAAAGAGAGCATTGTGTACCCTTGTATCCATGGTGTCCATGCACATCATGATTAAAATTTAATAATTTATTAAGCACAGAGATTGGCACACACACTCAATAAATATTTATTAAATAAATGAGTAATTTTATTAAACAGAGGTTTGAAATCGAAATAAGGTTTAAATCCTGTAACATTTTGGGATCTTATAAGAGAAAAGATGCCTACAAGTCAGCCGTTATAATACAAAGAGCAGAAGAGTCCAGGAATCTTGGATTATGGACTTGTTGAAATAATGTGCTTTACCTTTTAATTTATTTCTTTGTCCAAGGAGTTGTTTGTACTCTATGTTCTATTATAACTTTTCTATATCTATAGTTATGAGCAACATGAATAAATGATGGTAAAATTTTGCAGTAGTTGAAAGTGAATATGAATGTAATCAGTAACTTGACATGGAATCTCATTATTTTCCATTGCTAATATAATTAATGAAAATCAAAACCCCTTACAAGGTCTGAACTACTAACAAGGTCTCCACCTCTTTCTTTATCTTCAATTCCTAAAAATTTTCACCTCATCCTTTCATTTCCAGCTCTACTTAGAAACTAACCTTGTGTTAGTTCCTAGATAGTGTCCTCCTCTCACCTGTCCAAGTATGTTATCACATTCTGTTCCCTCTGAACAACTTTAACTCCCAGCTTAACATAAATGTAAGAGATTTATTTGTTTCTGAACATTTTATTGTGTTTCATTGATGTGTGTATTCTTATGCAATACCACTGTCTTTTGTTTGCTATATTATTACAGTAACTTAATAAACAGTAGAATACAAGTCATCTTACTTTGTTCTTCCTTTTCAAAATTATTCTAAAAATTCCAGGTCCTCTTTATTCTCTTACAAATTATACAATTTGTCAACTTCTACAAAACATTTCTGGAATATTCTATCAAATCTATAGATCAGTTTGGAAGGAATTACCATCCTAAGTATATTGAATTTTCCAGTCCATATCTCTGAATTTATTTATATTGCTACTGTTGTTGTTAGGTACTGTTGAGTCATTTTTGACTCATAGTGACCATATGCATAATGAAACACTGCCTCGTCCTATACCATCCTTACAACTGCAGTTACCTTGAGTTTCTCTTAGAAATGCTTTTTAAGTTATTAATGTTCAGACCTTGAACTTCATTTGTTTACTTAATTCCTAATACTTTTGTTCTTTTGATATTATTTTGAATAAAATTGTTTTCTTAATTTTATTTCTTTGTGTTCTTTTAATAGGAGTCTTGGTGGGGTGCTGTAGGGTAAATACTAAGATGCTAACAGCGAGGTTGATGGCTCAAACCCACCAGCTGCTCCTCAGAAGCCCCAAACAGTGTTGCTATGAGTTGGAACTGACTTGATGGTACTTAACAACATTAATAGTACATAGAAAAACAGTTTTATTTATTGATCTTATCTTCTACAATATTGGTAAACATGTTTTATTTGTATGAATGCATAAGAGTCACCTAGGGATCTTGTTAAAAGACATTCATGATTTAGAATATCTGGGATAGAAATGCAAATTTTCAGTAGAGATTCTAACCCAAATGAAACAGTTCTATTCCAACTCATGGAGAACGTATGAACACAAGACACAGACAAACAGTTCTTTCTTCCGTAGCACTCCTGAGTGGGCTCCAACTGTCTTTTTTTTTTTTTTTTTTTTTTTTTTTTTAGCATACAAGAGAAAACCAACTGCTCCAACCAGGTAACTTCTTTACCTTATTCCTGATTTTAAAGGGAAAGCATTATATCTCCCACAATTAATATGTTAGCTGATGATAGCCTTAATCAGTTTAAGACAGTTTCTTTTCATTTCTATTGTGTTAAGAGGTTTTTGTTTTAATCATAAATGGACATTGAACTTTGTCAAATACTTTTTCTATGTATTTTAAGATCATTTGTTTTTTGGTTCTTTAATCTATCAATATTAATAGAGTGAACTGTGTTAATTGGTTTTGTATATTAAACCAATCTTGACATTCTGGCATTAATTTCAGTGGGTCATGGTATGCTATAATCCTTTTATATTGCTTTTCTTGTTAATCTTTTGTTGAGAATTTTTATATCTATGTTTAGGGAAAAAGTGCTAGTAGTTTTATTTTCTTGGGTATTTTTCTTGTGGAGATTTTTCTGTACTTCCTACAAGTGTTTGTATATAATTTGTAATTGTTCACCTTTAGTATTCAATACAATTTAGTAGTGAAGCTATCTGTGCTGGTCCTTTGCTTTGTGGAAATAGTTTAAATTGCTAGTTCAATTTCATTTTTCTTTATTTGTTAAGGGTCACTTCAGACTTTCAGCTTTTAATATTTATATTATTTTTAACATATTATTGTGAATTGAGTGAAGGCTAACAGACAAGATCATCAGCTTTGTTTTCAACAAATCATACAATTTTCCATCTCAATGATTACATTCTCTTCCATGTGACAACAGTTTTCCTACTTCCTTCTTGATGGCCCTATTTGCATTCTACCCACCTTCCTATTCCTTCTCAACTTTGTACTTTGGAAAATGTTGCCCTTTTGTGATTGCCTAATTTCATTCAGCATAATGCCCTCCAGGTTCATCCAAGTTATGAGATATTTTGCACATGTATCATTGTTCTTGAACATTGCATAGTATTCCATTTTGTGCATATATCAAAGTTTGTTTATACACTCTTCCATTGTTGGGTACTAAGGCTATCCCCATCTGTTTGCTGTTGTGAATATTGCTGCAAATTAGCATCATAGTACATGTATCTATTTGTGTCCTGGCTCCTATCGTTTTTGTATACATACCAAGTAGAGGGGTTGCTGGATCATAAGTTATTTCCATTTCCAATTGTCTGTGGAAGCACCATACCATTATCTAGAAGTATTAAACCATTTTATAAGGTTATAATGCCCCATCAGTAATGTAGGAGGGTCTCAGTCTCTCCATAGCCTGGCCAGCATTTGTTGTTTTCTATTATTTTGCACTTTGGTATTAATGTTGGTGTGATATACTATCTCATTATTGTTTTGATTTGCATCTCACTAATGCCTAACACCGTGACCTATCTATCAGTTTTTCATACTGTAGTGGCTTGTGTGTTGCTGGGAGTTTGTAAGTTATGCCATGGGTATTTTAAATATCAGCAGGGTCACCCATGGTGGATAGACTTTAGCTTAGTTTCTAGACTAAGACAGACACAGAAGAAGGAAAGATACATTATTTCCAAATATTTAGTCACTGAAATAGCCATTTAAGTGACTAAATATTTGGAAATAATGTAAGTGACTAAATATTTGGAAATAAAATAAGCCATAAGCCTTAGGAATAGCCATTTAAGACTGTCAGGACCAGAATATTGAATATTGAAACATGATGAAGAATGCCAGAATATTGTCAGATATAGTACCTGAAGCTGAGTCTCTCAGGTTGGAAGGCACTCAAAATATGACTGTGGAAGAGCTGCCTCCTCAGAGTAGAGTTGAATGTGATAACACAAATGGAGTAAAGCCTTCAGGACCTCATGTACAGATGGGTCACAACTCGAAATGAAGAAAAATAGCTGTAATCAAAATATGGAATATCTGAAATATAAATCTAGGAAAATTAGAAATTGTCAAAAATGAAATGGAATGTATAAACATTAAATATTACTGAGCTTAAAATGGACTGTTAGTGGCCATTTTGAACCTGACAATCACATGATTTACTACATTGAGAATGACAAATTGAAGAAGGATGAGGTTGCATTCATCATCAAAAAGCGCACCAAAATCTGTCTTGAAGTACAGTGCTGTCTGTGCTAGGATAATATCTATAGGCCTACAAGGAAAACCAGTCAATATCTCTATTACACAAATTTATGCACCAACTACTAAAGCCAGTGATAATGTAGCTGAAGAATTCTACCAACTTCTTCAGTATGAAATGGATCAAACATGCAATCAAGAAGTATTGATAATTAGTGGTGATTGAAATGCAAAGGTTGGAAACAAAGAGAAAGCATCACTAATAGACAATATGGACTTGGTGATAGATATGATGCTGTAAATCACATGATAGAATTTTGTGAGATCATTGACTTCTTAATTGCAAATACCCTTTTTCAACAATATAAAAGACATCTATACGCATGAACCTCACGAGATGGAGTACACAGAATTCAAACTGACTACATCTGTGGAAGGAGACGGTTGAAAATCTCTACATCATCAGCCAGAACACAGCCAGGGCAGACTGTGGAACAGACCATCAATTATTCATATGCAAATTCAAACTGAAGCTGAAGAAAATGAAACCAAGTTCACAAGAGACAAAATATGACCCTGAAAACATCCCACCTGAATTTAGTGATAATTTGAACAGATTTGATGCATTAGACATGTATGACTGAAGACTAGAAGAGTTGTGAGATGACATCAAGAACATCATACAGGAATAATGCAAAAGATCATTAAGAAGGTGAGAAAGAAGGAAAAGACTAGAATGGATATCAGAAAAGACTGAAACTTGTTCTCCAGTGTAGAGATGTTAAAGCAAATGGAAGAACTGACAAGGAAAAAGAGCAGAACAGAAAATTTCAAAAGGTAGATTGAGAAGAAAAAGTTAAACTTTATAATGAAATATGCAAAGACCTGGAGTTAGAAAACCAAAAGAGAAGAACTCGTTTAGTTAGCATTTCTCAAGGTGAGGGAAGTGAAGAAAATATTCATGCCTCAATTTGCAATATTGAAGACTTCTATGGATAAAATATTCAGTAATGCAGAAAGCATCAAAAGAAGATGAAAGGAATACATAGAACCACTGTATCAAAAACCAATGACCAATGTTCAACCAATTCAAGAGGTAGCATATGATCCAAGCCATTGATACAAAAGGAGGAAGTTCAAGGTGCACTGAAAGCATTGGCAAAGAACAAGGCACTGAGAACTGATGGAATACAAATTTAAATATTTCAATAAATTGATGTGACACTGGAGTCACCCATTCATCTATGCCAAGAAATTTGGAAGACAATTATCTGACCAACTGAAGGAAAAAATCCATATATGTGCCCATTACAAAGAGATGTGATTCCACAGAATGCAGAAATCATCGGACAGTATCGTTAGTATGGTTTGCAGGTAAACTTTTGTTCAAGATAATACCATACAATTGCAACCATACATTGACTGAGATCTTCCAGTGATTCAAGTTGTATTCAGAAGAGGATGTGGAACCAGGAATATCATTGCTCAGATGAATCTTGGCTGAAAACAGAGAACACCAGAAAGATATTTAACTGTGCATTATTGATTATGTAAAGGCTATCGATTGTTTGGCTCATGACAAGCTATGGACAACATTGCAAAGTATGAGTATTCTAGAACACTTAATTGTGCTCATGAGGAACCTGTACATAGATGAAAAGGAAGTTGTTCAAACAGAACATGGGAACACTGAATGATTCAAAATTAGAAAAGGTGTGTGCCAAAGTTGTCTTCTTTCACCATACTTATTCAGTCTGTATGCTGAGAAAATAATCTGAAAAACTGGATTACATTAAGAAAAATGTGGCATCAGGATTGAAGGAAGACTCATTAACAACCTGTAATATAAAGATGATACAATCTTGCCTTGTCTGCTGAAAGTGAAGAGGATATAAAATACTTACTGATAAAGATCAAAGGCCACAGCTTTCAGTATGGGTTGCACCTCAATGTGAGAAAAATAAAATCCTAACCACTGTACCAGTAAACAGCATCCATA
>NW_006408576.1:8301333-8309329 GCF_000296735.1 Chrysochloris asiatica
TACATAGGGTCACTATTAGTCAATACTGTCTCAATGGCAACTAACAACAACAATGACAATGACTAATGACCATGAACATTTCGTCCTATATTGGTTGACTTCCTTAGTAAAGTGTTGGTTCATGCCATGTGATCATTTTTAATGTTTCTTTTCTCTTTTTTTCTTGAAGAGGTGCTACAGTTTTCTATAAATTTTAGAAATTATTCCCTTGTCTGATATATCACTGCAAAAATAAAAATACTAGCACCCATTTTACTCTTTTGGAAAAATCTTTTTGATGCACAAAATTGTCTAATTTTAGCAAGTCCTACCCATCTATTTTGTATTCTATTGTTTGTGAGCTTTGTAGAATGATTTATAGTGCATGCATACCATATATTAAAGACACTAAGTATGTTCCTATTGTTTCATTGCTATTTCTAGTTCAAACTTTTGCATTGAGGTCTTATTGAGGTCTTTAATCTATATTGTGCTTGTTTTTGTATATTATATGACATATTGGACTTGTTTCATTCTTTTGCAAATCACTTTCTAGATTTGCCCACACCATTTGTTAATGAGACTATCTCTTCTCAATTTAATGTATTTCATCCTTTATCAAAGTTCACTTAACTGTATGTAGATTGATTTTCTTCTGGGTTCTCAATTCTGTTTCATTGATCTATATATCTTTCATTGTACCAATACCAAACTATATTGAATAGTATGGCTGTGTAATAATCTTTTAAATTAGGGAGTGAGAGGCTTTCAACTTTGTCCTTCTAAAGCAATGCTTTGCTTATCTGAGGTCCATTTTATTTCTATATAAAATTTGTTATAATTTTTTCCATCTCTTTAAAGAAATATGTTAGAATGTGGATTGGAATTGCATTATATCAATAGATTGCTTGGGTAGTATTGACATTTTCATAGTGCTAAATCTTCTATTCATGTGCACGATATATTCTATATTTGTAAATCTCTTTTGGTTTCTTGTAGTTGTGTTTTGAAGTTTTACTTGAAAAGTATTTTTGTTTCTCTAGTTAGATTTATTCCGAAGTAATTCATCTTTTGAATGACTATTATAAATGGTATTGTTTTCCCACCATCTTTTTCAAAACTATCTTTATTAATATAGAGGAATCCAACTGATTTTTATATATTGATCTTGTGCTCTGCTATTTTGCTGAATCTTCTAATGAGTTCCAATAGTTTTCTTGCTGAGTCTTTGGGATTTTGTCTTGTGTAGGATTATATCATCTGAAAATAGAGGCAGTTTTACTTCTTCTTTGCTAATTTGGATGCCTTTAATTTCTCTATCCTGCCTTATAGCTCTGGCTAAGGCTTCCAACACAATATTGAATAAGAGAGGTGATAATAGATATCCTTGTTTAGTTCTTATTTACTAAGGGAATGTTTTCAGTTTTTCTTCATTAAGATTTGTATATATTTTCTTAATTTTTTGTGGACTTTCCCTTCAATTTCTACTTTGTTGAGTGTTTTTATTAAGAATGGATGTTAGATTTTGTCAATTACCTATTCTGCACCAATCAATATGATTGTGTGGTCCCTTTCCTTTTATTTAAATATTGCATTACTCAATTGTTTCTCTAATATTGAACTATCCTACATCCCTAGAATGAATCCCACTTGATTATCATGATTTATTACTTTTTTGTTATGTTGTTGAATTCTATTGACTAATATTTGGTTGAGAATTTCTGCATCTTTGCTCGCAAAGGATATTGGGCTTTAATTCTCCTTTTTAGTGATTCTCTTGCTTGGTTTTGATATGAGGGTTATGTTCACTTCATAAAATGCTGTTGGGATTTTTCCATTACTTTCTATATTCTAGAATAGTTGGAGAAAATCGGTGTCAGAGCTTCTCAGGATGTTTGGAAAATTTCACTAGTATAGCAATCTGAATCTGGACTTTTTGTGGGGCTAGGGGTTGGGGGTGGTTAATGACCTGATCAATTTCTTCTTTTGTTTTAGTTCTGTTCAAATGTTCTACTGCACTCTGCATTACTTTAGGTAGGTCAGGCTTTTCTAATCATTGATCCATTTCTTCTAGATTGTCAAATTTTCAGAGTATAACTACTTCATAGAATTCTGTTGTTATCCTTTTTATTTCTATTGGTTCTGTCATGATGTCACTCACATGGTTTCTTATGTGAGTTATTTGCATTTTCTCCCTCTTTTGTTTGATTTGCTAATGGTTTGTCATTTTTATTAATCCTTTTAATGAATCAACTTCTTGTCTTGTTGATTCTTTCTATTGTTTTTCTGTTTTCTAAGCAATTTATTTCTGCTGTAATCTGCTCTAATTATTTCTTTCCTTCTGCTGAGTGAACACTTACTTTGCTGGTTGTTTTCTTATTGCTGGAGATGTTGTGTTAATGTTTTGATTTTGACTCTTTCATCTTTTTGGATGTGTGCATTTATTTTTATAAATTGCCCTCTCAGCATTGATTTTGCTGTGTCCCAAAGGTTTTGGTATATTGTGATTTTGTTCTCATTTGCTTCAAGAAACTGTTTTCTTTCATTTATTATTTGTTACATTACTCAGGAGTCCTTGTGTAGCACCTTAGGATAATCACTTGACCTAAAGGTCAGTTTGAACAGTAAAGTTAGTGGTTCGAACTCATCAGATGCTCCTTAGAAATCCTATAGGAGGGTCTCTATGAGTCAGAACCAACTCTACAGCACTTAACAGCAACAACTCAGAAGCCTTTCTGCAGTGTGTTACTCAGTTTCCTTGATCTTAACTATTGTTGATTTCTAATTTTATAGCATTTTGAGCTGAGAAGATGATTTGTAGTATCTTGATGTTTTAAAATTTATTGAGGCTTGCTTTGGGCCTAATATGTAGTCTATTCTGAGAATGTTCCATGTGCACTGGAAAAGAAAGTGTATTGTACTGTTGTTAGGTTGAGTGATCTTTACAATTCTATAAGGTCAAGTTGTAGAGTTTCCTATTTCTTTCTTTAATTCTACTAGAGTTTGACTTATATATTTTGGAGTTATTTCATTGGGAACACAGGTATTTATTATGGTTACCTCCTCTTGTTCAATTGACCCTTTAATATGAGATAGTGTCCTTGTTTTTCTCTTATGCTGGTTTTGGCTTTAAAATCCTGCTCATTTTTGAATGCCTTTAGCTTGATACATATTTCCATCCTTTAATTTTTAAATATATGTTTGTCTTTGTTTATAAGGTGTGTCTCTTGTCAACAACATATTGAAGGATACTGTTTTCTTGTTCATTGTGCTACTCTCTAGCTCTAGACTTGTGGGATTTAATCCATTGACATTCAGTGTAATTATTGATATGCATGAAATGATTGCAGACATTTTGCTATTGTTGTTTTGTTTTAGGATTTTTTTTTTGGTGGTGCTTCTGGTTTCGTTATTCCAGATGCTTTCCTGTGCGTAGTTCATTTTAAATAATGCTTCTTTTTGTCAATTTTTCATAGTTTTAATGTTTACAAAATCTTCATGTTTCCTTTTTCTTGACTTAATATGAATGCATATTATGCTTTTTTAGGTTACTCTGTAATTTGTGAATTTCTTCCCCATTTAAAAATACTCGATTTCATCTTGAAATTTACTTTGAATTTCACCACCTGGAATTCTATAACTATACTTTCCCCTGCTTTCACTTTGTAGTTATCCTCATCATAGGTTGACATCTCTGATTCCCTATTTTCAGCCCTGTCATTTTGTTCTATCCTGGACACTTCCAAAACCTCACTGAATATCCAGGTGGCATTGTAATATATATCAATCTTTGGTTGTTGTCCGCTGTTATTTGTTCTCAGTTCAATGACTCCCTTTATTATTTTTGAAAAGTTGCCTTAGTTTTTACAAAGTCCTTTAATATGCTTATCCAGAGATGTTCTACATTCACTGTCATATTTGAGGAACAGTTTTGCTTGGTATATGATTCTTATTTGGAAGTTTTTTTTTTTTCTTTCACAGTTTTGAGTATGTCTCCCCATTTTGTTATTGCCTGCATAGTTTCTGCTGAGAAATCAAAGCTTAATGTTATAGGTTTTCCTTTATAAGTAACATTTCATTTTTTCCAAGCTCCTTTCAGGATTCTTTCCTTGTTTTTGACTTTGGAGACTTTGATTATGATATATCTGGGTGATTTTCTTTTGGGGTCTATCCTACTTGGGGTTTGTGCAGCTTCTGAATGCTTATCTTCTCATCTTTCATTATGTTACTGAAATTTTCTTTCAGTAGCTCTTCAAGTATTTTACTGTTGTTTTTTTGTATCTTCTTGTTCTGGAATTCTGATCACCCATAGGTTATTCCTCTTATTTTAACCCACATCAATCTTAGGCTTTCTTCAAATTTTTCAATCTTTTTTCTGCTGCTCTTCTAGCTTACTAGTATTGAGATATTTACCTTTAAACTCCATAATTCTGACTTCCATTGATTCAGATCTACTCCTTGGTCTTTTCAGTGTATTGTCAATTTGTGGTGTCTTAGTATTAATATTCTGGATTTCTTTTTTCAGGTTTTGTTTTGTATCAAATCCTTTATTTATATTGTTTGTTCCTTCAACACTTTTCTGACTTTTTCCTTATTTTCTTTGACCTTTCTGTCAGTAATTTGGAGGTACCAAAATATCATTCTCCTGAGCTCTTTTTCAGACAGTTCTAGTACTCTTTTTCCTCAAAAAAACATTTTCTAGTTCTGCCTCTTGAGTTTTTTTGTTTTTTTGTTTTTTTTTTTTTGGGGGGGGGGATTACTCAATTTTGTTTCTTCATGTGAACATATATTATTGCTTTTGATGCATTGATGTGGTGTTGTATTTGTAGTAAGTTGATGAATGTATGTTGGTGTTTTCTTAGGCACTGACCAACTGCCTTCTGGTGGGTGTGATCAAAAGATGAGCTTCTGCACCATTCTCTGCTAGCTGTGTGTTCAGTTCAGTTCAGGGTGGATTTAGCTGTCATAGGTGTTGTCGCTGATCCAATGGTTAGCATCTGGTATACACTCTAACCCAGTTGATGGGGTTGAAGGGTTATGACTGTGGCTGGACTGTATGACTGCAGTTGCTGTCTCCTGTTGGATGAAAAAAGAAAAGAAAACACTACCACAAGAGAGAAGGAAAATAAATAAACAAAAATGAAGCAAACAACAGTGGAATTTTTTTTTTTTTTTAAGCGATAAAGAAAGAAGAGAAACAAACAAACAAAAAAATGACTGCTTTTTTTCCCTCTACTATTAACTGGAATAACTCTGCCCCCTATAGCCTCTTGTCTTCACAGCCTGCTCAAAAAATTTCAAGATAGTCCCACACATATAACCAGTCTTATTTTTTTCTTTTCTTTTCTTTTTTATAACCCCACATCAGTTCCAACCACTTCTCTTAGTAATAACTAGCCAGGTCTGGTTAGGATCGACTTTGTAGATTTGTAAAAGGGCCTGCCCATGAAGGGCTGTTGTAACTGGTTCATCTCCTTTCAATTGTGGTCACAACCTTGGATTCCATGTGGTTTCTCTTGCCTGAATAGCGGGACTTACCTTGGGGGTGTACACTAGTAGCAACTGGTCTCACCTCTGGTCACCTGTGAGTGCAAGGAAACAGAGAGAAAAGGGGAAAAAAAGCACAACTTTGTCTCTGTGAGTCACAAGCAGATGTCTGTAATGCAAATCTTGTCTCTTAGTCCTCTCATACATTCTCAATATGGCTGTGGCATGTCCACCTTGCCACCCCAAATCAGTCACCTCCATTCTTACCCATCTCTTCAACTCTCTTTCAGTAAATACTAAATCCATTTATTTATCTTTTTACCTAAGGCTCAGAGTTCCAGGACCATCTTGTGAATCTGTCTCATTTGATTTTCTGTATCCTTGCTGCAGATGGTCCCTACAGCCCTTCTGCCTAGTCCATCATCTTCAACCTGAATCAGAATTTCAACTTCTTGATGGCTCTTTTTATATTTTCTCTTCCTAGGGATTTATATATTTTATCTATGTTAAATAATTTGTTGTAATAAATTTGTTCACAATATTTTTTTATGATATTGGTTAAAATATAGGATTATAAAGGATATCCATTCTTCCTTTCTTGATTTTAGTATTATATTATCATACTCACCCCCATCCCACACCTCTTGGTCAGTCTTTTTAAATATCAAATTTATGTTGTATTTGTGATTAAATTCAGTTAAAATATTTTCTAATTTCCTTTTGAATATTTATTTGTTTGTTTTTAATCAAAGGACTATTTTCAAATGTGGTGCTTATATTCCAAGTATTTATGATGTCCCAAATTCCTTTTGTTGATTTCTATTTTAATTTTGCTAAGGCTCTAAGGAGTCCTGGTGTGGTGCTGTGGGTTAATAGACCAGACTGCAAAGCCATTTGAATTGCAAGGTCAATGGTTCAAGTTCACAAGCTCCTCCTTGGGAACTCTTTACAGGGTTGTTATGGCTCAGAACTGACTCGATGGCACTTAACAACAACAACATGGCTCTAAAACACCCATTTAATAATTTCAATCCTTTTAGTTATGGAGTCCTGTTGGTGCAATGGATAAACACTTGGCTGCTAACTGAATGCTTGAAGCCAATCCAATGGCTGTGTTAAAAAAAGATCTAGTGATCTGCTTCTGTTCAAATTATAGCTTAGAAATCTCTCTGTTATATGGGATTACTATGAATTGAAATTGACTCCATGACACACAGGAAACAAATTTAATGAGACTTTAAAAAACATTAAATTACCATATACCCTCTTCCAGAGAACATTCCATGTGCTTTTGGGGGAAAAAAAAAAAAGTATATTATGCTGTTATTGTGTAGAGTGTCTATAAAAATACCACTCTGATCAAATTGATTGTTAGTGTGTGTCGTCTTCTATAGCCTTGCTCATCTATCAATTTGCATTTCTGTGGTAGCTTGTATATTTATAATTTCTACTTCTTTATTGAGTGTCTCTATTTGCTGAGTCATTTCATATCTTTATTTAATTATTTAAATATATAATTTCCTCAGTTATTTTAACATATTTTTAGATGCTTCATAATTTCTATTAAATTAAATATGTGAATCCACTCAGGGGCAATTTCTAGTGCCCCAATTTTCCCCTCTGAATATGTGTTACACATCTCGCTACTTCTACATGTTTCATAATTTATTGTTAAAAGCAGTATATTTTAGATAATGACATATTAAAATTTTATCTGAATTCTTTTCTTTAGAGTTTTTGGTTTTTCTATTTTTAGTTTTTGTTTTATTAATAACTTTCCCAGACTTAATCTCTTGTATTTATCTCCTATCATATATAGTGGCTGATATTTTTGTTTATTTTGTTTTTAAATCTAATTTTTATTTTTCAGTCTGGCTTCCCAGGGGTCTGTCCTGAATATGCATATTTTCCAGCCAGTATTATTTGAAGTTTTTGTTTAAACTCTTTATGTCAGTAAGCTTTTTGTTCTTTACTGTTGGGACTGTATGGAGGCTGAGGGGTCCAATCAATGTTCAATCAGCTTTAAAAGATGCCCTGGCATTTTTCTTTCTGTGTCCTTCCTTTACTATCATGGAAGCATTACTGCATTCAACAGACTGACAGGCAGGAGGGATGAAAACAGTCCCAGGCAAGAACATCAAAGTCTCTCACTGCTGTTTCCCAAAGTCCAACAGTTTTCTCAAACAACCACAGCTCCATTTGTTGTTTGCCTTTGCTCAGTTTACAGAGCTCTTAAAATGTTTTTGTTTTGAATAATGTTGTCCATTTCATATTTGTTTTTGGTGTGAGAGATATTCTTCCTTTTCACTCTGAAAGAACTAGAAGTCCCTTCTCCACTTTTATCCATTGCAATGTTGTTGTTGTTGTCAGGTGCCATAGAGTCGGAACCGACTCATAGCGACCCCATGCACAGCAGAACGAAACAATGTCTGATCCTGGGCCAACCTCACTACTGCTGCCACACTTGATGCCATCAATGATGCCACTTGGCTGATCCGTCTCATTGGGGATCTTCTTCTTTTTCTCTGAC
>NW_006408576.1:8309847-8325078 GCF_000296735.1 Chrysochloris asiatica
ATACCGAAGGCTGAGTTCTTTGATCTTCATCAGTAAATGTTTCAAGTCCTCTTCACTTTCAGCAAGCAAGGTTGTATCATCTGCATATCACAGGTTCTTAATGAGTCTTCCTCCAATTCTGATGCCACATTTTCTCCATTGCAATAGCATAGATATTAATTAGGAAAAGTTACTTACTAAAAAGGAAATGAATAAACAATGTAAGAACGTTACAGCACATCTTATGTTTTCTTCTACTGTTTAGCTTCACTCTTGGATTCTTATATTTTACATAGGGGATACTTTGTTTACATAATTTGTTTTCTTTAGAAATGTAATGAATTCTACTATACATATAACTAATGGAAACAAATGTACTATTAGGCTGAAAGTACTTTCTTTCAGTCTATCATATACCAATCCTAATGTTATTCAGCTGTGAAATAGAAATAACCAGAAATTAATCATAAGAGAATCTTATAACTTCTGATCCAATCTTCATTTGAAGTCTGATCTCAAAATGAAGCTGAAATATGTTTTTCCTTTAGTTTAATCCTAATTTACACAGTTATGTTGATAGTCTTATCAGCAAGTCACCTTGATGTACTTAGAAAATGTAGACTATGAGCAGTCTAAGATGCAGTATTTTTGCTCTGTCCTTTCAATTTTTCCATTTTTCTTCTCATCCAATTAGAGGCTGTTTATGTTAATGTATCACAAGGAAGCAATGCTTAGGTGTGAGACCATGGACGCATACATGCTCTTAAAATGAATGACAGTATGCAAATGAAGTGGGCTCCTTAGTCTACTGCACACAGTTCCTTTTCTTTGGTAATCTAATTTTTTGATAAAAGAGGGATCATTTTAATTCACCTGTTCAGTCCTCTTTCAACTCCTTGTCTGAATCTATCCTGCGGACCCAATTTCCTGTTTCAGCAGGGTGTGTTTGTGCATGGCTGGCGCCACTGCAGCCCTGGACAAAGGGCAGCAATAACTGACTCGCAGGTGGCTATAATCACTTCAGTTTAAAGCAATCAGAGGCAGTTGGGCAGTTCTCAAGTTCACTTCAGATCAAGTAAATTCTGGCCACTGGATCTCAGTGTTTTTTAATCCACAGCAACAATGTTGTGGTCTCACAGAGGTATCCTGTTAGGTAAAGGGAAGTTTAAGCCAATTTCTGGGTTTCTTTCTTTCTTTCTTTTTTTTTTTTTTTAATTGAAATATGCTGGCATTTGCACGCAGGAGAAACTGTGACCTGAATGCATGTACTAATCAAATAAACACTATATTTTCTCATTTTCTTTCTTTCTTTTTTCCTGTTTTTCAGTCTTCTTGGAATTTGCTTATTATTATGAACAATTTAGCTTTTGAGTGTCAAGTTCACAGGGCATGATTCTCTGGACTCAAGACCTGGTTAGCTGTTGGAAAGAGACATGACTAGCAAGCCCTATCTCCTTGTAAAGCATGATAAAGTTCAGCAAATTAAAATCTCCCACAAAGTACTAAGTTAGCACATAATACTCCCAGAAGAGTTGGGACACGTCCACATTGTGAGTAGGGATAGACTCCTTAGAGTCAGTGGTTTGAGCATTAAGTACAATTTTCTCTTTCTGGTCCCACATGTCCTTTCCCAGGGATGGGGCTGCTGCTGCTCTTCACTAATTACTTCTTAGTAAAGAGGAGGAATATTCATTGAATTCTTAGTAAAGGGGTAGAGATCTCATGGAAATGGGGTGCCACACCCTTCTGTGTCCTTTGTAGTTGACTGTGGTGGTGGTGTGCCATGGAGTCGGTTCCCCTATGAAAGAATTCATAGGACCCTGTATAGGGTTTCTAAAGCTGTAAATCTTTACAAGAGCGCCAAGAATGGCTGGTAGTTTTGAACTGCTGACCTTGAGATTAGCATCACGATTTGTAACCACTATGCTACCAGAATGCCTTGTAGTTGACTGTACTTGATGCTATATTCTCTGATTGGCTGGTTCTGCTTGGTGTTTTGGCCTTTAAGGTTCTTTCTCTTTGTGCTTGACGGCACCTGGTATTGTTTTCTCTACTATGTCACATGTCCTGCCTCCCTTCTCCCTTATTATTGCTCACAGATTGATTGTTGGTCCTAGATGGACTGCCTGCCCAATTATTCCCTGATTCATTTCTTTCCCCCTGTACTTTTCATTGAGGAACTCATTTACAGACTGTCCTGGTCAGTTATCTACTATGGTAAGTCAAAAAGTATTGCTACAAAAAAATCACAGAAACATTTATTAAAGAAAAAACATCAAAATGTGAAGCTATTGTGTTTGTTTTTTTGTTTTTTGTTTTTTTAATATATTCTGTATCTTGGGCCATTCACTTCTGAAGATAGTGTTTCCATATATCTAACTCTTTACCAAAGAATTCTGTACTCTTCAATTAAAACCCCAGGGAGCTCTGGTAGCGTAGTGGTTATGAATCGGGCAGCGAACCGCAAGGTTAGCAGTTTGAAACTATCAGCTGCTCCGCGGGAGAAAAATGAGGCTTTCTGCTCCCGTGAGGATTTACAACCTCGGAACCATGTTCAGGGTCGTTATGGGTCAGAACCAACTCGACGGCACTTAACAACAAAAACAAAATGGTAGATATGGCATTCTTGAGCGACTCAGATTGTATTTCTTTTAAATGTTCTTTGAGTTTAGGGAACAAAAAGAAAGTGAAAGGCAACATCAAGAATGTAGGATGGATGGGGTAAGATTTCCCAATGAAATTCTCCTAGGAGAGTCTTTGCTACCTTCAAAGAATGAGCAGGAACATTGTTGTGAAACTTAAAAATTTCTCATTGCAACTTTCCTGGCCTTTATCTCAACAACACGATTTTCAGTTTTCTTGAAGCATCTTCCTAATAAATCCCCGTGATTGTCCTGTGTACTTGGAGAAAATCTATCAAGATTATCCCTTTGGAATTTCAAGAAATGGTTGCTATAACCTTCTGAGCTGACTTCTTTGTTTTGAATTTAATTGTCATAATTGATCCTCTTGGAAACCACTTGATGGAATTAAAAAAAAAAAATGTATCCTAAGGAAACTAAGACAAATGTATTATTGAGAGACTGTATCTGCATGCAGCCATCCACTGATTGCAGAGCTGTTTCAAAAGTCTTTGACTTACTTTCATATTGTACTCATTTGGTGACAATTTTATCCCTTTGTTGAGGAAAAAATTAAGGAAAAAGATCCTCTTTTCTTATATAAATCTTATGTAGCATAGTTTATTAGATGTAATGAAAGAAAAAGAACTATGACAGAAAGCTAAAGGTTTAGCCCAATTATTGTATAAAACTGGTGTGACACTGTCGGTTAATGCACTAGACTGTAAAGTCATTTGAACTGCAAGGTCGGCAGTTCAAGCTCACCAGCTACTCCTTGGGAAACCTATATGGGGTCGCTATGAGTCAGATTCGACTCAACAGCACTTAACAACAACATAAGGCTAGAAGCAAGCATTTACCAGATAGTTAAACTAAGATGTAAGTTTCATATATATAAAATATTGAGCAATGGAGAGAAAAAAAAATGCATTTTAAAGAAAACAGGTTTTAATTCAATTTCTAAATGTTTGGTGTGTTTCATGTTCCACATTTAAACAAGTTATTATTTTTTTTCCTTGTAGAGGAAATATTTTTTAGCAGATTTCATAAAGAAGAAAAGTGTCTGAGAATGAGGCATTAATGAAGGTTTAATTAATTAATCAGGGCAGAGAAAATCACAGTTGGTTGAGAAAAAATAACTTAATGGATAAACTACTCATGCATGCGAATGAGTAGTTTTATATAAAGTCAGAAATATAGGTAATATATAAATGACACACTAGGAAAGCATTTTGAATGTGCATAGATTGATACATTAATGTTAAATTCTGTAGCAAACTTTAGTTGTAGGGCTCAGGGTGCTAAATAATTTTGCCTTGTTAATATTTGCAATACTTCAGGGAGGTAGGTAGTTGGTAAATACCAGTGTCCCTTTCTTTTCTTTTCTTTTCTCTTTTTCTCAGTGGGAAGAACACAAGCCAGGAGAGATTAAGAGATTTGACCAAGGTTGCTCAGCAAGTTAATTAGGCACTGTGAAATAAAATAGTTCTCCCAGTCCAGTTTTCTTTCTATTATATCTTGTTTCTTTTCTACTGTGTGTCTCAGCTCTTAACAGTGTTCCCAACATTTGCTATTAATTAGTAACTTTGGGAACCTTATTTTACAGGAAGCTTAAAGATTGAATTGGCATGGGAAACAGAATTTTTATTACTTTTGAAGCTGTTTAGCCTATGTGCAGGTATATAGAAAGTTATTTGGTTGTTTTTATTAAGTGCCATGGAGTCAATTCTAACTCATAGTGACCCAGTATAATGTTATTTGAAAAGCAGATGAAAATATACTGGTTTGCCTTAAGAGTATTTTTTTGGTGTTTTTGAGGAAATGCTTAGCTCCAAGCAAGTGAGAGTTCTTGATGAAAGAGGAGTGCTAAAGAATGAACAATTACTGTCATTAGATTTAAAGAAAGGGCTATAGATATTTTTGTTAATCTCTCAGTATCATGGAGATTGACATTAATCTGCATTTGGCCAATGTCTAGGTATAGTAGCAGGTGTCGGAGTTCTTTTGGACAAAGGACTACCATGGTTGTTCCGTTGCATGGCTGCTAAAAGAAATGTTAGATGTTTGTGTATAGGCAAAGGCAATATGGAATAAAAATCAATTGATTTACATCTGAAAAATTAATCATTGAAAATTCTATGAACTTTCTACTCTGATATGCATTGAGTACTCCATAAATCAAAATCAGTTCACTGGCAACTGTTCTGTTTTTATTTTTTATTGTGAATTAGGGAGTACTGGTATGGAATTTTAGGATTAGCACTCAACTTCAAGGTCTGTTTGAGTCACAAGTTCGGTGGTTGAAACTCACTAGCCACTCCTTGGAAACATTATAAAGGGTCACTATGAGTGGGAACCAACTTGATGGCACTTAATAACAACAACAACAATTTTGAATTGAGTGAAAGTTTACAGAGCAAAACATCTGTTTTACATTCAACAGATTATACACTTTGTTTCAACTCGTTGATTGCCTTCCATTTCATGAAACATCACACATTTCACTTCCTCCCTGTGTTTCTTGTTTCCATTCCTTCTGCTTTCCTAACTCTCTGAATTTTATCCTTGGTTAAATGCTGGTCTTTTGATTCTCCAGTGATTGATATTCTATGGTATGAGTACCTCACTACTGTTGCTGAGCCCCCTATCTCTTCAGTGGCTAAAAATTGAGCCATGGAGGTAAATTCAGTTCCAGACCTGAATGGTGAACAGTGGCCACAGTCTTAGGGTTCCCCCCACTTTACGTTGTTTTTATGCTCCACAGTGTCAAAGACTGTATACACAACAGAAGAAAACACTGTCCTGTCCTGTGCTATCTTTAAAATTCTTGTTATGTTTAAGTCCATTTATGCTCCAACTGTATGAATCCATATCATTGGATATCTTCCTGTATTTCACTGATGTCCTTTCTAGGGACTGGTCTCTCCTGATAATATGTTCAAAGTATGACAAAGTCTTACCATCCTGGCTTCTAAGGAGCATTCTGCCTATACTTCTTCCAACATAGATACGTTTGTTCATCTGGCAATCCATGGTAATTTTAATATTGAGTACCATATTTCAAATGCATTGACTCTTCTTTAGTCTTTCTTATTCATTGTTCAAATTTTACATGCATATGAGGCTATTGAAAATGCCATGGTCAGGGTCAGCACACCTAAGTCCTCAAATAAATATCTTTTCTTTGTAACACTTTAAAGTGGAGCTGTGCAGAAGATTTGCCTAATGCAATACGTTGTTTGATTTATTGACTGCTGTGAACATGAGTGATGATTGTGGATCCAAGTAGAATGAAGTCCTTGCAATCAGATCAGGCTGGCACAACTAAAGAAACAGAAGATACATCTTGAAAGAAAGACGAGCAGGAAAATTTCAAAACAAAAATGGCAGTCTGATTGGCTATTACAAGAAAAACAAGTAAGTTGTTTACCAGGGAGCCATCAAACAAACAATGAAGTCCCTTTAGGACAAACCCTCTTCAAAGATTGAAACTAAAAGGGAACACATGAATAGGCATGTAATCTTGCTGGTGAATATGTTGGTGTACTGGTGAATGGAAGGGGGAAAGGCAGTAATGAAGATATGGGCTGAGTTTGACCATGTTCCATAGATTCCCGTCAACTTGGAGATGACAGAAAGAAGAGAAAGGACTGGTTGGTCTGAAATGTGGTAAGATATGGGGACTCCTGAGCCCATGGACAAGGACATAATCATGGAGTGCTAAAGCTGAGTGTGAAGTGTCCAGCTGATATGAAGTGTAAGGAAACACACAAGAATGCCCAAACTTGGAGGTGGGGTTTGAAGGTGGATTGGGGAGAAGTGCAATGAGGATCTCTATCAGCAATAACACAGAATACCAGATGAAGCAGATTCAGGGGATAATACCAGGACTCTGATCTATATATAAAGGAATATTTTGAAAGTGTGAATGCTTCCAGCCAGTGGAATTTGAAGCAGAAGCAAGAAACCCAGTACTTTTAGATCTGCTGTCATCA
The DNA here is from genome assembly GCF_000296735.1 of Chrysochloris asiatica. Lineage (NCBI taxonomy): Eukaryota > Metazoa > Chordata > Mammalia > Afrosoricida > Chrysochloridae > Chrysochloris > Chrysochloris asiatica. Next base: position 8,316,443 of record NW_006408576.1, read on the forward strand.
GTGGCTTCTGGAGCAGCTGTCATGGGTGAGACAAAGTGGGGGAACAATCAGAGCTGATATGGATGCCTGACACCTGATTGATCTTTGGAGATAAAGATGTAGACATTATTTATTTATTTATTTTATCTGTTCATTAATCTTTCACTGTCTGCGCAACTCCATTCTGGTGACTAGAGGGGGTACCTGAGTGAGTGAACACCCCTGCCACCGGAGGGTTCTACTATGCATGCACACAGATCTGCTCAAAATTTAAGAGAAAGTTTCCACTAAAACCAAATGGCAGTGCAAAATGGCCAGAGCCAGCCCTGAACTGTTTATCACAAGGAAAAAGGCCTGAACGGGGGTTGTAGAGTGGGAGAGAGACAGACTAATAAGGAAACAGGCTGAAAATTAAATCCTGAGTTACGTTGTAATGGCTAGCAGTGGCACCTTGAAATTTCTCAGGTGGTCTTGAAGGCAAGAAGCTGAGAGAGGGACATTAAAGTCATACTCATATTTGGCTACAGAACTTTTTTTTTTTTTTTCCCTCTTCACTCTTTTGTGCAATTATAGACTACAGTATCCAATCTGCCTTTTTTGCTGTTGCTGTTATGTTTTTTGGTTCCCTCTTTACCTTTAGGGGGCTCTTTCTCCCCTACATTTCCCAAGAAGAGACAGCAAATGTGGTCATATAGTCAATATACAAGCACACCCTATAAAACTCCACCATCCAGTTAAAACCAATACCAGCTTCCATACACCAGGTAGGCAGCAACACCTGCAACAGATTATACAGCTTTTACTCTGAGTTGAGTAAAAAGAAGAGTGAAAAGGGAAGTCCGTATCCTGATCACATCTATCAGGGGCAATCAGAAAACATAATAAAATATCAACACACATTCATCTAAGTATTAAGGTCAGAGCTAACTACTGAGTATGACCAAGAAAAAGATGACCATCTCTGCAAACATCCAGAAAGAAGATAAAGTGACTGAGACAAATGAAATGGAGGTAGACCTAGACATCATATTGGAAGGAGGGAAGGCTTTGGAAATACCTGAGTGGGAATTCAGGAAAGTGATAATGAGATATATCAAAACACTATACAGAAGAGTTGAGAAAAAATAAGGAAGAAATCAGGAAAGTATTACAATAACAATCAATTAAGATAGATACAGCACTGAAAACAATTCAGGACACACAAAAAGTGGTTCAAATGATTAATAATACAATATAAAAAATGGACAATACACTGAAAGGGCAAAGGAGTAAAATTGAAGAGATGGAAGCCAGAACAAGTGATCTGAAAGACAAATATCTCAATACTGCTGAGATAGAAGAGCAAAACTGAAGAATGTCTAAGATTCATGTTAGACAATATGAAGAGGAATAACTTAAGAATTATTGGCATTCCACAACAGGAAGAATCACACAAATCCACAGAGGAGATAGTTGAAGAGCTTTTGGAAGAAAATTTAGCTAACATCCTGAAAAATGAAAAGATTAACATTCAAGAAGTTCAATGAAACCCGGGAAAGATAGACACCAAAGCAAAATCACCAAGATATATATAATAATCAAGCTTTCCAAAATCAAAAGAAAAGGAGAGAATCCTAAAAGCAGCTAGGAAAAGAGAAGTGTTACATACAAAGGCAAGCAAATCAGAGTAAGCTTGGATCTTTCAGCAGAAACCATATAGGCAAGAAGGCAATGGGGACACATATAGAAAACCCAAAAGGAAAATCTGCCAACCAAGAATACTCTACCTAGCAAAGCTGTCAATCAAATGCAATGGTATAATCAAAACATTCCAGGATAAACAGAATCTAAGGCATTGCACCAAAGCCAACCCTGCACTACAAAACATCCTAAAGGGAGTTCTGTGGACTGAGAACCAAGGACAGACAACAGCCAGAGATTGAAAAATATGGGCGTACCACCTGGAAGTCAATCAACAAATGAAAGAGTTGAGAACAGAACTATAAGAATGAATTCAGAGGATCTGGCTGGTGACCACGTTGGTCACCGATAAGGGGAAGAGGGGGAAAAAACAGCAATGAAGTTGGGATCTAAGTTCAACCACATTCAACAGACTCCTGTGAACCCGGGAGGAGACCTGGATGGCCAGCAGTTACAGGAAGACCTGGGGACTCCTGGGCCCAGAGGCAGTGACATGGCCACAGAGGACTAGAACAGAGAATGAAGCATCCAGCGGATATGAAGGGAAGGGTGATGCACAAGAACACCCATACTTGCAGATAGTACCACTTGACCTGGCTTTGATGGCTGGATGATCAGACCTTGACTAGAAGAAGAAAGAAGAGGGAAGGAAAAAAAGAGTAACCCACTAAAATTTGATGAACTTTACCTGTATGTGTGGATGTATGTTGTTGTTGTTAAGTGCCGTTGAGTCGGTCCTGACCCATAGCGACCCTGTACAGGGTTTCTGAGGCTGTAGTAGCTCAAAAAAGGGAACAAATCTTTACAGTCAGGATCATTCCCACCCTCTCGGTACAGAGTTGACAGGGACGGGCTACTTAGATATTGGTTACCCAAATTGGAGTAGAGGAGGGCTATAAAGGCAAGAAGTGACTGGCTCACAAGCTTTCAAGTAGAAGCCTAGTTGCAGATGGGGCAGGGGTAGGTACAACCTCCACTGAATGATTTCCTATTTGTTGGGACTGGGCTGGAGAAAGGAAATGGGGATAAGACTCTTGTGGTACAATAGTGAGTAATTGCCATCAGGACTGACTGTGAGGATCAGAAATATAGAGATAGATGTTTTTTGACAACAGGAGGGGAGTGATTGATTTTGCAGCCCAGGAGTGGAGGTCCCTGGGACCATCAAGTGAGAAGAGCTGAGAGTGTGACCCTACCCAGAGAGGCAGTGGTGCCGGTCATGGAGACAGAGATGATGACATGGACAGATGGAGGGGCTGGGGACACGGGACTCAGGGAGAGGGTGGCTGTATGCTGACAGCCAGGGTGGGGTGGGCCTGTGGGGTGTACCATATGATTATTTGATAATGCATGGAGGGAATTGCAATCATTGCAATGAAACGAAATACGATAGGATGAATGTAAAACTGATGTTCTCCCATGTAAACCCACACAATTCACAATAAAAACTTTAAAAAAAGGGGGTTGCCTAGATCTAGAGGGTGCAGAGGAAGGTAGAATCTCCACTGAGTAGTATCCAATCTGTCTGGGCGGGGCTGATGAATGGAGATGGCGATAGGACTCTTGTAGCACTATTGTGAATAATTGCTATCAGGACTGACTGTGAGGGTTGGATATGTAAAGGTAGACATTTTGCAGCAAGAGGCGGGGAGTGGTTGACTTTGCAGTCCAGGAGCAGAGGTCCCTGTGACCTTCATGGGAGCAGAGCAGAGTGCGGGACCCTACCCAGAGAAATAGTGACACCAGAGATGAAGTCAAATATGATGATCCAGAGAGGGAGAGGGGCTGTGTGCTGATGACCAGGAGGAAGGTTTGCAGGGTATACCCTTTGTTGGTTAATGATTCATGGAGGGGATTGTAATCACGACAATGAAACGATATACATGATAGAATGAATGTAAAGCTAATGTTCTCCCATGTAAGCTACTATAAAATTCACAATATAAACTTAAGAAAAAATAAAAAAAGACTAAGGGCAGGAGCCGGACATAAAAAGAGAAAAAACTAAAAAAAAAAAAAGATTGTAGTAACTTCTTCAGGAACCATATATTTGATAAGGGTTTATTACCCCCCAAATTATATAAGTTCAACAACTAAAAAATCACAACAACAACAAGTAACACAATATGAAATATGCAAAGGCCTTGTACCCCTTTTTTAATACTTGAACATTGTATTATGAGTATAAAACTATTATAAACTACACCATGCAATATACAATCATCATTTAATCTTAGTACTTACTACAAGTAAAATTACACATGTGCTGCTCATTATCATTTCTTATGCTGTGACCCAATCATTTAATTCATTTTCAAAAGGTTATTTTGTAGTAGATTACATAGAAGAGACTCATGACAATGATACTGCTTTGAGTTTCTGTTCATAACTTTTATACTTAGTACATTTCTCTGAATATAATATCTTCTTTCCTTGGGTATCTTAAGTATTTTACACAATTGTCTTTTGTTATAAAATTTCATGATAAGATCTCTAGTAACAATATGTTTTTCCCCCCTTAGAATGAAAGGTTTCTCTTTAATTAAAACTCAGCACTTTTACTGCTGGATTGTTTCTCAATGATATCCTTTATAATTTGATATTTGCAAATATATGGTGTTCCCTTGTAATATATAGTTTTGCATTATTTTAGCTTTGGAAACACTCTATAATATGCCTTCTAATTTACTGCATTGCTTTGTTTTCTTCTTCAGTGACTTATAGCAAGCATTTGTTGTTTTTGTTAAGGACCGTCGGGATGCATGCATATTCTTTGATTTTCTTTTGTAGCTATCACTTTCTCTAAACATATTTTTGATCTTTTATTTTATGTCAGATTTTTATTCATACCTATCATCTATGTAAATTATTGTGTTCATACTATTTTAAGTGTGTGTGTTTGGTGTTTTACCATTGTAGGACCTCTGTTTATCTTCTGTCTGGGGACTTACATTCAGACTATGTCACTACCATCATCATCTGGCTAGAATCTCCAATTATGCCTATTCATTTTCTTTCTCTCTTTTTACATTATCTTCCTTCTTTCCTGATTATATTCCTAAAATGAAAAAAAAAAAAAAAAACCCTCAAAAACAAATACAATACTCACATATTAGAGAAATACATTCTAAATAATGAATTAATAACAGGATTTTCTTTTTCAAAACCCTTATAGAATATTTGAGTTTTGCCCAATTTCTGACACTTTATATATTATAGAATGAGAACATCTGTGTTTATGATAATGGTCTTAAGTGCATTTTTATTTTACTAGATTTGGTCAGGAAAGCTGATTGATATATGTTTTATTTTTCTGAATTAGCATGGGAGAGAACAATATTCTAAGCACAACAATAATTTCTTAAGCATACTGATTGAGATTATATTGCAATTTGTTTGATGATACTAAGGGACTATTCTATACAGTCAATGTATGATTAAGTTTTAAGCTAGGTGATAAGTTTGAACCACCAACCTGTGTTTAGCCATCTAATGCTTAACATACAGGACCACATCAGGACTCATAGTTAATTACTGTGCTTCAAACCTACCAGCCACTCCTCAGATATCCTATACTAGATTGTTATGAGTCAGAATTGGTTTATTAACACTTAACAATATACATACATGCACACACACACATGTTGTTGTTTAGTGCCATTGAGTTAGTTTTGATTCATAGCGACCCAGTATAGGGTTTCCAAGGAGCAGCTATTGGGAGGGAACTGCTGATTTTTGTCGAGTCGCTTCTAACTTATAGCTACCCTATACAAGGTTTCTGAGGAGCAGTTGGTGAGTGAGTTTGAACCACCGACTCTATGGTTCAAATCAACCTTGTGATCAAGTCTTATTATACAACACCGCACCAGGATTATATATATATATATATATATATATATTCTATTATCACAGAAATATATATATAATTATTGCAGAATCCATAATCTTTTTCTCATCATCTAGTTCCCAAGTCAATAGGTATAAGAATATGGGTATTGCTGCATGGGTGCATGAGGCTTATAAAAAATATTGATACTTCAAAGGTTTAGAAATTGCTTGAGAAAGTTCACTAATTTAGGTGGAGAATATATAGTAGGCATTGCTCTAAGTGCTCCAGAGTCACCATCAGATTTTAATTAACCATTCTTAGTGACATGCTAGAAAGGCAGAAGGAGGAGAGAGCAAGTAAGAATATATGAAGATAACCAGCAGTGTTTGTGCCCAGGTTTTATTTGTCTTCTCTGGTTAGTAAGAGAACTTAAGAACAAGCTTTCTAACCAAGTGGTCTTGATTGCTGAACTTTGATTTTTTTCATTGCAGAAAAGAAATATCTAAATTAAGGTATTTTTAGGTTTGCATTGTAAAGATGAAAATTGCTTTAAAGAGATGAAAATATCCACCTCAAATTAGTGGATATTTAATTTTAAAATAAATATTTTAATATTGCTCGCGATAGTTTTTTTTGTGTGAATGAAAAGTATCAACATGCTTACTATAACTTGATTTCTATACACCTGAACTTACAATGCCCTAATTAGGTATGTATTTACAAATCCATACCAGATATATCAGCTGGTTTTCATTAATTTACTCTATTCATATAATAACAAAACTTCCTCTCTAACAGAAAAATTATGTATGCTTTCTGGAAAGTGCCTCCAGCTTGAATATGTTTTGTATTTCCTATTTATGATTTGAAATCCATAGAAGGATATTGACCTAGAAGCCTATGGCACACCATCTTTCAATTAAATTACTGTATTTCTATTTTTAAATAATAGCATCTAGAGAACACAAGTGTATTAATTCAGAAATATGAGACCTGTCTTTTTTTTTTCTTCCACTAAACAATTTCCTACTTCTACTTTGAATCAATCTTTCTTTCTTTTCTTTCTTTCTTTCTGCTTATCAATCTTTTTAAACTCTTTTAAACTGTAGACAGATGTAATTTCTGATACTGATATTTCTGTATCTTCACATCTAGTTAGTTGCTCAGCCAGTTATAAATTTACTAATATATGCAGTGAAGGAATTCCTGACTGCTTCGTATGCCAGAGACTAGAAACTTGTCAGCTAGATTCCACATCCAGTTTTTGTATTCCTTCCTTTTTTTTGTGGAATTAGTTTTGTTTGTAAGATTTTGTAGACATAAGGTTTTTTGCCAATGGAATCCATGCCAGGTCATTGAGTATTTTAATTTTTTTGCCTTGGCATCATAGTGGATTATGAGCTGAGCTACTAATTGCAATTTGGGTTGTTTAATCTACCAGTTGCTCCACAGGAGAAAGATGAAGGTTTCTGTTCCTGTAGAGATTTACTGCCTTGAAAAATCTATATAAGGTTGCTATCAGTTAGAACTGACTCAGTAGCATACAACCATCACCACCACAATAATACCCAAACCAAACCAAACTTACTGCCATTGAGTCAATACTAACAGTGACACAGTACAGGGACTCTTGGTGTGGCCCTGTAGGATTTGTGTTGTACTGAAAACCACAAGGTCAGGAGTTTAAATCTATCAGCTGCTCCTCGGAAACCCTATACAGGGTCCTTGCTACTAGTCAGAGTTAATTTGATGGCACTTAACAATAGCAGTAGGGCTTCCAAAGATTTCAATTGTGTTGTTTTATTCAATCACTCATCCAAGATGCACCACTTCAAACAACAATAATAATCTCAACACAACAATATGTTGCTGATGAATTTTCTTTTATTTTATGCAACTATACAAGTCCCCACCACAATGTCAAAATGCACTATGTGTGGACAAAAAGTTTCCCAAGAAATTCCATGGGCAGAAACTCTAAGGGGTATTTATATATACCACAGGTTATGAAAGAGTAATTAATTGACCTGGTTCAGTGATTATGTATTGATAATAAGCACTTGATACTTTGTTGTATGTTCTTTAATGGAATTAACAAGAACAGATGAACTGATCCTTGGATTCTAGTCAGCTGTGAATTTCTGCTCTGTTAATATGAACACAGAGACCTGGACCAGTGTCAGAAGTCTTTTCTGAGGTTGGAGGCAAATGACTTTGTATTGAGTTCCTGATTTGTTCTGAGTGCCTGTCAGTTTTCTTGTCTATAATGTACACTATTGTGTTTGTAGTATTTGCCAATGACCTTATATATAACAGTGAAACACTCACAATTTTCGTTACACTTGAACCATTGCTAATATGCGGTGCCAATCCATCTCACTGCAGGTTTTCTTATTTTTCGCTGACCCTCTGCTTTTCCAAACACAATGTCCTTCTCTATAGAGTTGTCCCTCCTGATAATATGTCTGAAGTAGGAAAGACAAAGTTTTGGCACCTTGGTTTCTTAGGAGCATTCTGGCTCTACTTCTAGCAAAACAGATCTGTTTGTTTTTCTGAAAATTCATGGTAATTTTAATATACTTCTCTAACACAGTAACTCAAATGCATCAATTCTTTTAAAGTCTTCCTTATTCATTGCCCAAATTTCATATGCATATGAAATGATTGAAAATACCATGGTTAGGGTTCTCAAACTGATATCATTGCTCTTCAATGCTTTAAAGAGGTCTTGTGCAGCAGATTTGCCTAATGTTGTTTGATCTCTTGAATGCTGCTTACATGAGTGCTGATGATAGATGTTAGTAAAATTAAATCTTTGACAACTTTGATCTTTTCTCCATTTATCTTGATGTTTTTTATTGGTCTAGTGGTGAGGATTTCTGTGCTCAATGTAATGAGGTGCAACCCATATGAAAGGCTTTAGTCTTTGAACTTCATCAGTAAGTATTTTAACTGCTCTTTACTTTCAGCAAACAAAATTGTATCATCTGCCTATCAAAGTTTGTTAATGAGTCTTCCTCTAATCCCGATGCTACACTCTTCTTCATATAATTCAGCTTCTCGAATCATTTGTTCAGTATACAGACTGGATGTTGTTGTTGTTGTTGCTGTTGTTGTTGTTGTCAGGTGCCATCGAGTCAGAACCGAC
>NW_006408576.1:8328272-8334050 GCF_000296735.1 Chrysochloris asiatica
CCCTGGCCTTGTCTTCACTGATGAAATGGAGCTTTTCCATCTTCTCCTTCCACAGATGTAGTCAATTTGATTTCTATGTGTTCCATCTGGCGAGGTCCATGTGTATACTCATCTGTTATGTTGTCTAAAGAAGGTATTTGAAATAAACAAATCATTTGTCTTACAGAAATCTATCATTCGTTCTCCAGCATCTGCACCCTAACCTGTACTCTACCATCCCCTCCCTCCACCTACTCCAAATATCCTCCCCACCCCACCCCCACTGGTAACCAACAAATAATATTTTTTTTTCCCCTTGTAGTGTGGATATCTTTCTTAAGCTTTTACACTAATGGTCTTATGCAATATTTGTCCTTTTGTGACTGATTAATTTCACTCATCATAATGTCCTCAAGGTTTATCCATGTTATAGTGTGGCTTGCAGCTTCCCTGTTATTCTTCAAGGTAGCATAATATTCCATGTGTGTATGTACCATAGTTTGTTTGCCCATTCTTCCATTGATGGGCACTTAGTCTGTCTCCATCATTTTTCTATTGGAAATAGTGCTGTTATGAATATTGGTGTGCATATATCATATTTATTGTGGATATATACCAAGTTGAGGAATTGCTGGATAATAAGGTATTTCTATTTCTAACTTTCTGAGGAAGTACAATCCTGTTTTCCACAGTGATTGGACCATTTTGCATTCCCACCAGCAATATAGGATGGTACCAGTCTCTCCCCACACTCGCCATATTGTCCTCTGCTTTTTTTAACTTTGCTGTTATTGCTGGTGTAAGATGATATCTCATTGTTGTTTTGATTTGCATCTCTCTGATGGCTAGTGAATGTGAACATTTCTTCATATGTTTGTTGGTTACCGAGATCTCTTCCGTGGTAAAATGTCTGCTCATATCCTGTGCCCATTTTTTAATTGGGTTACTTGTCTTTTCTTGTCCAGGTGTTGTAGTTTCCTATAGATTTTCGAAATTAGTCCCTTGTCTAATATGTCATTACAAAATATTTTTTCCCATTATATGGACTCCCTTTTAACTCTTTTGGTGAAATCATTTGCTATACATACGTTTCTAAAATTTAGAATGTCCCAATCAAATGTTTTGTCTTCTTTTGTTTGTGTTTTCTATGTATAGGATCATATCATCTGCAAACAGAGAGAATTTTACTTCCTCTTTGCCAATTTTGTTGTTGTTGTTGTTAGGTGCCATTGGGTCGATACTGACTCAGGTCCAGAAAACTTTGGTTCATTAAATGCATGATAGTCAGCTCTACTTTGAGGAAGCAACTCTTCCTCTCATATTTTCAGTCCCTTCCAATTTGAGGGGCTCATTTTCCTGGCAATGTATCACACAACGTTTTGCTGCCATCCATAACAATTTCAAGGACTAATCTCTCAGAAGTGGATGGCCTATTCCTTCTTCCCAGTCTATACTTAGTCTGGATGCTCCACTGAAAGCTTTCTACCATAAGTGACCCTGCTGTCATTTGAAACACCAGTGGCATTGATTCCTGCATCAAAGCAACATGCAAGGCACCATCCGTTAATTATCAGAAGGTAAATTTGATAAATTATGAATTTAGGAACATTAGATGTTTTGAAAATTGAATTGAAAGGCTGAAATTGACTGGAATTGGCCATTTGAAAGTGACAATTATATGGCTTACTATGCCAAGAATGACAAATTGAAGAGAAATGGTGTTGCATTCATCGTCAAAAGAACATCTCAAGATGTATCTCAAATTAAAATGCTGTCTCTGATAGGATAGTATCTATAAGCCTACTTCTTAATACTTCTCTTATTAAAACTTTCATACCAACCACCAAAGTCAATAATGAAGAAATCTATTCTACCGTTTTCTTTAATCTGAAATTGTTCAAACACGCAATTAAATGCCTTGGTAATTATAGTGATTGGAATGCTAAGTTTAAAATGAAGAAGAAGAATCTGTAGTTGAAATATAAGGCTATGGTGATAGAAAGAATGCTGGAGATTGCATTAGGGAATTTTGCAAGACCAATAACTTCTTCATTGCAAATAACTTAAAAAAATTTTTTTATTGTGAATTGAGAGATAGTTTACATCGTAGAACATTGGTTTTACACTCACAGTTTCATTGCAATGATTACAATTTCCTCCGTGCATCATCATTCAACAGTATTTGCTTCTATTCCTTCTGTTTTTGTTTTGCAGGGGGTGGGGTAAGGGGTGTACAAAAAAAACCCACTCAGGAATACGTGATCATTTAAACAACCTAAAGGACACATTCTGCAAACCTGCCTCCTGGTTGCCAGCACACAATCTTTCTCTATCCTTGAGTCTAGAGTCCTCAGCTACTCTCACTCTCTCTCTATGTTCTCATCTCTGTCTCTGTCTCTGGTGTCAATGCTTCTCTAGATAGGGTCCTATATTCCTCTTGTGCTCTTCTCTCTTGATGGTTTTAGAGTCCTTTGTTCCTGACTATAAGATTAACTATTTCCCCCGCTTTTTGTTACAAAACTTCTACCTTTATAATTGTGACAGTTGGAATAATTCATAACAACAATTAGTCATGATAACAGTTACTCATTATTGAATCATAAGAATCTTGTCCTTATCTCTTTTCACTAGATCCATCTAGACAACATGAAAACTATTCAGTGTGAAGTGTACCTTCCCCTGCAGACTCTTAAACTAAACTCTCTCTTGAAAATTTGTGAGCCAGTTACTCCATGCCTTTATCACCCGCTCATTTTAGATAGCCAGTGTCTAAGTTGGCCATCCATATCTACTCTGTGTACACAGGAGAAAGGATTGATACTTGATGTTAAGACTCTTTTCCTCTCAATTGCTACTTTGAGCTGCTACATCCATAGTATAAATAAAGGCAAATACCTTTTTCATTAGCATAAATGATGACTATAGATGTGGATTTCCCCAGATGAAATATACAGCAATTAACTACATTTATGGAGGAGACGCTCACTGTCATCAGCCAAAACAAGACTAGGGAACAACTGAGGAACAGATCATCAATTGCTCATATTCAAGTTCAGGCTCATTCTGAAGAATATGAAAATGCCACAAGAGCCAGGATATGACTGAGTAAATCCCACTTGAGTTTATATATCATCTCAAGAACTGATTTGACATATTGAACGCTAATGACCAAAACCAGAGGAATTGTGAAATGATATCAAGAAAATCATATATGAAAAAAGCAGGAGGTCATTTAGAAGAGAGAAAGAAAAGAAAAAAAATCAGAAGACACTCTGAAATTTACTTTTGAATGTAGAAAACACACAAACACAAATATAAGAAATGATGAAGTGAGCTGAACAGAAAATTTCAGTGAACAGCTCAAAAAGGCACAGAAAAATATAAATAAATATGCAAAGACCTGGAGTTATAAAACCACACACACTCAGCATTTCTCAAGCTGAAAGGATTGAAGAAAATTTTAAGCCTCACCTTGTAATAATGAAGGATTTTATGTATAAAATGTTAAATGATGCAGGAATCATAAAAAAGAAGATATAAGGAATAAATGGTCATTTTACCAAATGAGTTGGTTAACTTTTAACCATTTTGTTGTTGTTGTTGTTAAGTGCCATCGAGTCGGGTCCGACCCATAGCGACCCTGTACAGGGTTTCCGAGGGTGTAAATCTTTACAGGAGTAGAAAGCCTCATCTTTCTCCCATTTTAGGAGTTTGTTATTGTTGTTGTTAAGTGCCATTGATCCAGTTCCAACTCATAGCAAATCTGTATAAGGTTTCTTAGAAGCAACTAGTGGATTTTATCCACTGACCTTACAATTAACAGTTCAGTGCTTATCCTACAACACTATGCCAAGACTGCTTTTAGGTGGTAGTATATGATTAAAAAAACTGATGGCTTTGAAGGAAGAAGTCCAAGCTACATTGAAGGCATTAGTGAAAATAAAAAGGCTCCAGGAATAGATGGGATATTAATGGAAATGTTTCAACAAACTAATGCAGTGCTGGAGGCACTCACTACTCTATATCAGAAAGTTGGAAGATATTTAATCTACTAACTGACTGGAAGAAATACACATTTATGCCCACTCTAAACAACCAGCAGAAGGCAGAAATTGTCAACAATACCATTAATATCAGATGCAAGTAAAATCATGTTGATGAGAATAAAAAAAATGTATGTACCAGCATAGGGAGCTGCCAAAATTTCAAGCTGGATTCAGAAAAGGATGTGGAACAAAGGCTATAAGATATATCATAGCAGAAAGCAGAGAATACAAGAAAAATGTTTACTTGTGTTTTCTTGACTATGGAAAAGTATTCAACTATGGATCATAACAAACTATGGATAACCTTGAGAATAATGGGAATTTCAGAACACTTCATTGTGTTTATGTTGTATGCAATGTTAGTGGTTCAAGTTCACCAGCTTCTCCTAGAAAACCCTATACAAGATTGATATGGGTCAGAACTAACTTGATGGTACTTAACAACAACAATGAGTAAAATAATGAATGATGCAGAAAGCATTAAAAGAAGATGGAAAGAATGCACAGAGTCACTGTACCAAAAAGAAATGGTCAATGTTCAAATGTTTCAAGAGGCAGTATATGATCAAGAGCCAATGATACTTAAGGAAGTAGTCCAGGGCACATTGAAGGCATTGGAAAACAAGGCACCATGAATTGATAGAATACAAATTGAAATCGTTCAAAAAACTGATGCTGTATTGAAGGCATTCAATAAACTATGCTAAGAAATTTGGAAGACAACTGACTGGAATAGATCCATATTTGTGTCCATTACAAATAATGCTAACCCAACAGAATGTGGAAATCATCAGAAAATATTCTTACTATCACATGCAAGTAAAATTTTGCTAAAGATAATACAAAGACAGCTGCAACCATACATTGACAGAGAACTTCCAGAAATTCAAGCCAGATTCAGATGAGAATGTGGAACAAAGTATATCATTGCTGATGTCATACACATCTGGGTTCAAAACAGAGTTTTCCTGTATTTTATTGACTACACAAAGGCTCATGAAAAGCTATCAACAAAATTTCAGAAAACGAGTATTCCAGTACACTTAATTTTGCTTATGAAAAATCTATATTTAGACCAGGAGACAGTTCCAACAGAACAAAAGAGCACCAAATGGTTAGAAATTAGGTAATAGGTATGCCAATATTGTATTATTTCACCATATTTATTAATTATTTGTGCTGATCAAATAATCTGAGAAGCTGGATTATATGAAGAAAAACTTGACATCAAGATTGGAGGAAGACTTATTAACAACCTGGAATGTGCAGATGATACAACTTTGCTGAAAACAAAGAGGACTTAAAACACGTACTGATGAAGATTAAAGAACACAGCCTTCAGTATGGATTGCACCTTCATGTAAAGAAAACAGAAGTCCTCACCACTGGACCAATAAAAAAATCCATATTAGTGGAGAAAAGATTGAAGTTGTCAAAGATCAAAATTTGCTCATATCAGCCATCAACACTCATGGAAGCAACAGTCAAAACATCAAACAGCATATTACATTTGGCAAATCTGATGCACAAGAGCTCTTTAAAGTGTTCAAGAGCAAAGATTTCAGCTTGAGGACTAAGGTATGCCTGCTCCAATCCATGGTATTTTCAATAACACATACATATATATATGGAGCTCTGTTAGCGTAGTGGTTATGAATCAGGTCAGCGGTTCGAAACTACCAGCCGCTCTGCGGGAGAAAGATGAGGCTTTCTACTCCCGTAAAGATTTACACCCTCGGAAAACCTGTACAGG
>NW_006408576.1:8334150-8351418 GCF_000296735.1 Chrysochloris asiatica
ATATATGAACATTGGACAGTGAATAAAGAAGACTGTAGAAGAATCAATAAATATAAGTTATAGTGTTGAAAGAGAATATTAAAAGTTCCATGGACTGCCAAAAGAACAAGCCAAATTGTGTTATAAGTACAGCCATAATGATTCTTGGAAGTTAGGATGGCCAGACTTTGCCTTTCATACTTCAAACATATTGCCCAGAGTGACCATTTCCTGGAGAAGGATGTTATGTTGATAAAGTGAAGATTAAGAGAACAGGATGAAGACCCCCAGCAAGATGGATTGGCACATTAGTAGCAACAGGCTTAAGTGTAGCAACTGTTTTGAGGTTGGCGTAGGGCCTGGTAGTGTTTCGTTCTGCTGTGCATAGGGTTGCTACAAGTCAATAATGCATTGATGGCACCTAAAATAACACCAGCAATAAGGTGTGGGCCAGGGTTGTATAGATACAAGCTTAACACACTTCTTTTTCTGTTTTAAAGCCATGCAATATTGATTCACTTGTTCTGTTTGAATTCTGCCTCTTGTCTATGTACAGTCATGCTGTTTCTTTGGGTTTTCTTAAGTGCCGTCAACTAGGTTCCAACTCATATTGACCCTGTGAGCAACCATGGGTTTGAACTGCCGATCTTGTGATTTACAGTCCAGGTCTGATCCTAGAGTGTCTCACTCCTGCTTTAGCATAATTAAGTACTTTCTAATTGTATTCTCATCATGAATCTAAATTTGTTATGATCCACACAATCAAATACCTTTGCATTATCAATAAAGCACAAATAATACTTTTCCTGGTGTTCTCTGATTTCAGTCTAGATTAATCTAAAATCAACAATGATCTCCCTCATTCCACATATTCTTCTGAATGTGGTTCAAAATTCTGGCAGTTTCTTATCTAGGTTCTGCTGCAAACATTTGGACTGTAAATGAAAAGGAATGTGAAGTTAAGAGAACTTTTGTTTACATGTATTTTAAAGGAGAGGGTATATTGAAACATGCTTGCATGATGATAGAAATTATCTATAAGAGAAAGAGCAATTGTTTATGCATCAGAGGAAGGGAGATCATTGCATTTATTGTAATATGAAAGAGGACAAATAGTATGTATACTATGTATATTGTATTATGAGCACAAATATTATGTATCATATGTACAGTATAATATGAAAGAGGACAAATAGTATGTATTCTTCAACTTTGATTTTCAAAAATTGCAAAAGACCTCTGTCAAGTATTAAAGAGCAATGAGGTCACTTTGAGAACCATGGTGCACCTGACTCATGCCATAGTACTTTCAATAGCCTCATATGCTTGTTCTCTGCTATTCATAAGGTTTTCAGTGACTGAATATTCGGAGGTAGTTCATCAATCCTTTTTCCTAGTCTGTTTTTGTCTGGAAGCTTATCTGAAACCTACCAACCATTTGTGAACCTGCTGGTATTTACAATACCTGTGGGGTAGCTTCAGAAATCACAGCAACTCACAAGCCACCACAGTATGACAAATTGCCAGACTGAAGAAACCAAAAGAGAAGAACACACTCAGCATTTCTCAAGCTGGGGGAACTGAAGAAAAAATTCATGCTTCTACTTTAGTTATTGAAGGATTCTCTGGGGAAATTATTGAATGATGCAGAAAGCATCAAAATAAGTTGTAAGGAATACACAGAGTCACTGTACCAAAAGGACATGGTCGATGTTCAATCATTTCAAGAGGTAGCATATGATCAATAGCCAGTGATACTGAAGGAAAATTTCCAAGGTGCATTGAAGGAATTGTCAAAGAACAAGGCACCAGGAGTTGATGGAATACAAATTGAAATCTTTCAAGAAAGAAGGTGGCACTGGAGGCACTGACTCATCTATGCCAAGAAATTTGGAAGACAACTATCTGGCCAACTGTTTGGAAGTGATCCATATTTGTACACATTTCAAAGAGAGGTGACCCAACAGATTTTGGAAATCATTGGACAATATCTTTGATATCCTATGCAAGTAAAGTTTTACTAAAGGTAATACAACAGTGGCTACAAGTATACATTGACAGAGAACATCCAGAAGTTGAAGCTGGATTCAGAAGAGGTCACGGAATAAGGGATATCATTGCTGATGTCCACTGGATCTTGGCTGAAAGCAGAAAATACTAGAAAGATGTTTACATGTGCTTTATTGACTATGCAAAAACTTTTGATTGTGTAGATTATGACAAGCTATGGACAACATTGTGAAGTATGAGTATTCCAAAACACTTAATTGTGCTCATGAGGAATCTGTACCTGGACCAAGAGGCAGTTGTTCAAACAGAACATGGGGACACTGAATGGTTTAAAATTAAGAAAGGTGTGCGACAGAGTTGTATTCTTTCACCATACTTATTCAACCTGTATGCTGACAAATCATCTGAGAAGCTGGATTATATGAAGAAAAACGTGGCATCAGGATTGGAGGACATCTCATTAACAGCCTGCGATATGCAGCTGATACAACCTTGCTTGTTGAAAGTGAAGAAGGCTTAAAATATTTACTGATGAAGATCAAAGAGCACAGCCTTCGGTATGGATTGCATCTCAATGTCAAGAAAACAAAAATCCTCACCACTTGACCAATAAACAACATTCTTATCAATGGAGATCAAGTACTTCATTCTTCTTGGATAATCATCAACACTAATGGCAGCATCAGTCAAGAAATCAAATGATGTATTGCATTAGGCAAATCTATTACACAAGACCTTTTTAAAGTGTTGAAGAGCAAATTTGTCAGCTTGAGGACTAAGGAGTACCTAACCCAACCTATGGTATTTTCAATAACCTCATATGCATGCAAAAGCTGGACAGTGAATAAGGATGACCACAGAAGAACTGAAGCATTTGAGTTATGGTGTTGGAGGAGAATATTGAAAGAGCCATGGGCTGCCCAAAGAACCAATAGATCTGTGTTGGAAGAAGTGCAGCCAGAGTGCTTCTTGGAGGCCAGGATGGAGAAACTTGTCTCTTATACTTCAGACATATTATCAAGAGGGTCCAGTTGCTGGAGAAGGATATCATGTTTGGTAAGTTGGAGGGTCAGAAAAAAAGAAGAAGACCACCAGTGAGATGGATTGGCAAAGTTGCAGCATCAGTGGACACAAGCGTGGCAACAATTGTGAGGTTTGCCCAAGACCAGGCAATGTTTCGGTCTGTGTGCATAGGGTTGCTATGAATCAGTACCAACATGATGACACCTATCAAGAACACATACTTGTGAAAGTTTGAAAATGGATAAGGAAGAATGTAGAAAAAATGATGTACTTGAATTATGGAGTTGTTGAAAAAATACTGAAAATACTGTGAACTACCAGAAGAACTCGCAAATCTGTCTTGGAAAAAGTACAACCAGAATGTTCTTTGGAAGCTAGAATGGCAAGATTTGACCTCTCACTTTGGACATATTGTCACAAGGCAAAGTCCCTGGTACATTCTTGATACAACATTCTTGGTACAATGGAGGATCAGCAAAAAAGAGGAAGAACATAAATGAAATGAATTCACAGAATGGCAGTCACAATGAGTTCAAACATAACAATTGTAAGAATTGTGCAGAACTGGAGTGTTTCATTATGTTGTACATAGGGTAACTATGAATCAGAAGTGACTCAACAACCCCTAACAACAACACCACCACCAAATTTCCAAGAGAAGGCAATTTTATGGTATTTAACCAACGCAAATACATCATTAGGGATTAGGTTCTCTCTCTCTCATTTTGTGGGCAAGTTTTCTCTTGTCATGGCTTCAAGAGAACTTCAGTGTTTCTAGGAATCATCTTTACATACAACCTCTGAAAAAAAAAACACTGTTTTCTTTCCATGAGTTTCTCCATTTAAGATGTGAAAAAACATTTTTCCAGAAGACTCCTCTCAAAATTCTGACTTCTCATGTCATGCCTTATTAATTATTTTGTTATCATAAAGGCATAGTTTCATTAGAATTTACTTCTTAAATGGGTATAGCTTTGTTTCCTTGAAAGTGTATAAATCTGAACAAAGTTAAGACCTGTTTAACAAGGGAAAAGGGGATATTTCTTGGGGGAAAAAAATTCACCATTGTTGTGATAGATTTGGTAGTGAAAAAAATAGAAAATTCTTTTTAGAGTTTCAGAATGACATGCGATATTTTTTGAATGGCATACAATACAAAATCATTACTAAAATTGAGGGTTTAAGAAATAGCAAGATATAAAGTTTGAGAATACAAAGGGTGTGATATATATGTTTTATTACATTTTTTGAAAGTTAAGAAAAGAACTGTGATAATTTATTGGAGTTATTTTGCCATGAGAAGTGCCTATTGGAGATATATGGTCATGAATTTAAAGAGATGCCATTAAGTGTGGTGGGTTTTTGTTTTGTTTTTTTTTCTACTGAAATATTCAACAGCTAAGTGCAGGTGCTGAGTAGGTGAATTGTTGAGTTTAACTGAGGTTGAATCTTTATAATAAGTGAGGCTGTCAAAATATTAAATATGTTTGTAAGAAAATAGCTAATATGAAAGATTATGGAATGTACCATAGGACATCTATCAGTTTGTCATGTGGTGGCTTGAAAGTTACTGTGATGCTGGAAACTATGCCACCAGTACTGTAAGTACTAGATGTGTCACCCTCACTGGGCAGGTTAGAGTGCAGCTTTCAGAGTAAGAAAGAGTAGGAATATTTGAATGACTGCATCTTGGTCTATGCATAGGTTCCTCTTGAGCACTATTAAGTGTTCTGGATGAGCCAGTGATGTCCCTAGTTCCACATCCTCTCTGAATCTATCAACAGTTCCGTGTTGATGTATTGTTTCAGTCATTAGGGTTAGGGGTTACGAGTTAGGTTTATGGTTAGGCTTCTGAGAGTGGCTGGTGAGTTTGAACTGCTGACCTTGCAGTTACCTGTCTAGTGCTTTATTTACTATGAAAAAGTTTTTGATTGTGTTGATCATGGTATGAGGGTTATGCTTGCTTCATAAAATGTATTAGGAAGTTTTCCATCCTCCTCTAACTTCTAGAATAATTTAAGTAGAATTGGTGACAGCTCTTCTCTGAATGTTTGGTAGAACTCACCAGTAAAGCCATCTGGACCTGGACTTCATTTACTTGGGAGTTCTTTGATGACCTCATCAATTTTCTTTTGTTATGGGTCTGTTCAAGTTTTCTACTTCACTCTGTGTAAGTTTAATTTAAGTAGGTCATGTTTTTCTAAAAATGTATACGTCTCTTCTAAGTTTTTAAATTTCTTGGAGTACAACTCTAAATTCTTTTCTAATATCATCCTTTTAGTTCCTTTGGTTCCATTGTGACATCACCCATGTGATTTCTAATGCATTTTATTTGTGTCTTCTCCCTCTTTTCTTTAGTTAGGTTTGCCAATGGTTTGTGAATTTTATTAATACTTTCCAAGAATCAACTTATTGTCCTGTTGATTCTATAGTTTTTCTGTTTCATTTATTTCTGCTTTAAACTTTATTTCTTTTCTTTTGGTGACTATAGGTTCCCTCTGTTGGTCTGTTTCTAATTGTTGTAGATGCTGTATTAGTGTGTTAGTTTTGGTTATATATCCTTTTCGGTTGTGTACATTTCTTGCAATAAATTGTCCTCTCAGCACTGCTTTCGCCATGTCCTAGAGTTTTGGTAGTTGTGTTTTCATTCTCATTTATTTCTAGAAACTTTGTGAGTTCATTTTTAATTTTTTCTACTACCCAGTTGCTTTTTATCAGAATATTATTCAGTTTCCATGTATTTGATGTCATTTTCTTGGTCTTCTTATTGTTGATGTCTAGTTTAATAGCATGGTTATCTAAAAAAGATGCTTTGTAGTATTTTAATGTCTGTATGTTTATGGAGGCTTGCTTTGTGACCTACCTAACATATTATCTATTCTGGAGAATGTTCCATATGCACTGGAATAACATGTGTATTGTGCTGTTTTGGGGTTGAATGTTCTGTATATATCTATGAGGTCTATTTGATTGACTGTGTTGTTTACTTCCTGTGTGTCTTTGTCAAGTTTCTCTCTGGTTGTTCTATCGCTTTTCAAAAGTGGTGTATTAAAATCTCCCACTATAACTGTAGATTTGTCTATTTCTGTGTCAATTCTAGGAGGGTTTCCTTTATATATCTTTGTGCTCCTTCATTGGGAGCATAGATATTTATTATGGTTATGTCATCTTGCTCTATCTAATCATGAGATATTGACATTTTTATCTCTTATGCTGGATTTTGCCTTAAAGTTTACTTTATCAGAGATTAGTATTGCCACTTCTGCTTGTTTTTTATTACAATGAATTTTTAATACATCCTTTAATTTTTAGTCTGTTTTTGTCTTTGTTTGTAAGGTGTATCTCTTGAAGGCAGCATATTGAAGGTCTTGTTTTCTTATTCATTCTGCCACTGTCTGTCTCTTCACTGGTGCATTTATTCCATTCATGTTCAGTGTAACTATTGATATGTATGAATTAATTGCTGTCATTATGTTAATTTTTGTAGTGTTGTTCATTCCTTTGTTCTTCATATCCTCTTGTACTGAGTTCATGTTTTTTGTGTGTGCTATTTTGTATGAGATTCTTCTTAGTTTTAATGTTTCTTTTTTTCTACTTAGATCTTCATTTTCATGGTAAATTGTGAAGTATCAACTTTCTTTGAGATTTCTCTATAGTCTATTAACTTTTCCCCCCATTTAAGAAGTCTATTGTACCCTGCAATCTACCTGACCTCCTCACCACCTGGATCTCTGTTCCTATATTTTTCTCTTCTTTGACATTGCCATTATTTTGATCTTTGATTGGCCTTACAGGTCCTCTGAATTCGTTGTTGTAATTTTGTTCTGTTCTAATCTGTGCTATTTGTCAACTGATCTGTGTTGGAAGAAGTGCATCCAGAGTACTTCTTGGACGCCAAGATGGCCAAACTTCATCTTCATACTTCAGACATATTGTCAGGAGGGACCAGTCAATGGAGATGGATATCATGTTTGGTAAGGTTGAGGGTAAGAGAAAAAGAGGAAGACCCCCAACAAGATGGATTGGCCAAGTGGCAGCATTGATGGACTCAAGCGTGGCAACAATAGTGAGGTTGGCCCAGGATTGGGCAGTGTTTCGTTCTGCTATACATAAGGTCGCTATGGGTTGGTACTGACTCGATGGCACCTAACAAAAACAACAAAATGATAAGTATGCAATCCAAAATGCTGGACTTTGTGAAGACCAACATAGCATCAAGATTGGAGGAAGACTCATTAACAACCTGCAGTATGCAGTTGACAAATCTTGCTTGTTTGAAATGAAGACTTTAAAAACTAATTAAGATCAAAGACTACAGCATTCAGTATGGATTGCACTTCAATGTAAAGAAAACAAAAATCCAAATAACTGGACCAATACATAATATTATGATAAATAGAGAAAAGATTGAAATTTTCAAAGATTTCAGGCACTTTAGTCCTCAAAATGATATCTTAGCTTTTAACACTTTTAAGAGGTCATTTGCAACAGTTTTGCCCTATGAAAATGTGGGCAAATTTCTTGACTGCTACCCCCATAAATTGGTTGTGGATCCAAAGAATATTAAATCCTTGACAATTTTGATAAGCTATAATGAGACAATAATCTTGAGCAAAATCTTATCTTATAATTGATGAACACTAAATTAACTTTAAAGTTTTAGTGTTGCACAAATTATTCAACCTACTAATACTTGAATGCTTATTAAATATAATTAATAAAGAAGTCTAGGTACATCATCATCCTTGAGGAGCTTACTCTAACTTTGTAATAGTAATTTGTTGGATTTGTGAAGATTTTTTACCCTTATGAGTCAGCAAGGTTATGTGGTTGCTATAGAAAAGCAACTTCATTTCTAAGTTGAGATGAGTGTTTACATAAGAGTTGACAGTTCCACTCAGAATGGGTACATTATCTTTGTGATGATCTTTAAAACTTTTTATTGTAAGATAACATACGTACAGAAAATACACATAAATATTTATCTTGATGAATATTAAAAACTGAATACATCCATGTATCCAGCATTCAAATGAAAATGAAACAAAATAGTAAATTACTGGTGTTCCTGAAACCTGCTCCATACATCCTGTCAGTACCTTCCGTCCTCCTGATTTCTAATAGCGTAGATAAGCTTTTACTAGCTTAAATTTATATGTACACAATAAAGCTATTGTTGCTGTTGTTACGTGCCATAGAGTCGGTTCTGATTCACAGGGACCCTGGATTGGGTTTCAGAGGAGTGACTGGAGTGTGTGAGCTGCCAAACTTGTGGCTAGTAGTTCAATTCTTGTCTTACAGCACCACACCAGGACTCCATAAATAATAATATGTACACTATATTTTCTTTCGTTTTTTTATTTCTATCACTGAATTTTATATTTTGTTATATATTTCTAGTGCTGTGTGTAGTTATAGATTGGTTTTTTATATTGCTATATAGTATTTTATTCCATGAATATATTTTTCCAAGGCATTGTGGATTAATATTGAAATGTTTCCAGTTTTGAACTACTAAAAATAACACAACTATAGACATTCTATTAAATATCTTTTGGTAAACATATGCACACATCTTTGTTGAACATACATGATTGCTTGATTATGGAATATGAATATATGCAGCTTAATAAATGCTTCCAAACAATATTCCAGAGTGATTGTACCAGTTTACAATTCCAGCAACAGTATGAGAGTTCCAGTTGACCCTCATGCTTCTCAGTACTTTGCATTTTATCTGTTCCCTTGGGTATTTTGCAATATTGCATTATGTGGTATAGTTGAATTAATTTATATGCCTCTTCTAACCATAGTGCTTGTAATTGTCATCAAATGATTGGGTTGTTGTTATTGTTCAGTGTCATCAAGTGGGTACCAACTGATAGTGACCCTATGCACAACCGAACGAAACACTGCCTGATCCTGGACCAACGTCATAATTGTTGTTACATTTGAGCTTATTGATGCTGCCACTATGCCAATCTATCACATTAAGGGTCTTCCTTTTTTCCTTTGACCCTCCACTCGACCAAGCATGATATCCTTCTCAGTGACTGGTCTCTCCTAACAATATGCCCGAAATCTGAAGATGAAGTCTGGCCATCCTGGCTCCCAAGGATCTCTCTGGCTGTACTTCTTCCAATATAGATCCATTTGTTCTTTTGGCAGTCCATGGTACTTTCGATATTCTTCTCCAATGTCATAACTCAAACTCCACACAAATTGATTTATCAAACTCTGATGTGGTAAATGGTCAGTTTTGCCATCACTCTGTGCTGAAAATAAGGCATCTCTGAAACAAAAAAAGTGGGATATCTTTATCATCAATAAAGAAGAGTGGAAAATGGAGTGCTTCTTTTGGATCTAGAGATACCTGAGCTTAACTTAATAAAAGTAGGATAAAAAGATGTGACACCATGAAGTGGCAGAGGAGCAGCAGCAGAATCCAGAAAATGAGATAGAATGATGGGCTTCATGCCCCACTGATTGAATACAGATGAGTTCCTTTAGGCAAGAAACTGGCTTGCAGAGTGAGGCACACTTTGGGTATTTATCAGCATTGGTAAAGGAGCTTTGTAAAACTTGTCAGAGCAAGGCAGAGATCAAGGGACCTCAAGACTGAGAGGCTGAGTTCCAAAGAGAGTAGTGCCTGACTTGAAGAACGGTATCCTGAGCATGTTTGATCTTGATTTGTAACCTGTTAACTTACCTAAAGTTTTAAAATTGGGAAAGGTGTGAGACAAGGTTGTATTCTTTCACCATACTTATTCAACCTGTATGCTAACCAAATAATATGAGAAGCTGGGTTCTATGAAGAAAAACATGGCATCAGGATTGGAGGAAGACTCATTAACAACCTGAAATATGCAGATGATACAACCTTGCTTGCTGGAAATCAAGAGGACTTAAAACATTTACTGATGAAGATCAAAGAGCACAGCCTTCAGCATGGATTACATCTCATTGTAAAGAAAACAAAAATCCTCACCACTGGACCAATAAACAACATTCTTATCAATGAAGAAAAGATTCAAGTTGTCAGGACGTCATTCTTCTTGGATCAACTATCAACACTCGCGGAAGCAGCAGTCAAGAGATCAGATGACATATTGCATTAGGCAAATCTGTTGTACAGGAACTTTTTAAAGTGTTGAAGTGCAAAGATGTCAACTTGAGGACTAAGGTGCGCCTGACCCAAGCCATGGTATTTTCAATAACCTCATATGGATGTGAAAGCTGGACAGTGAATAAGGAAGATCGTAGAAGATTTGATGCCTTTGAATTGCGGTGTTGGAGGAGAATACTAAAGGTGTCATGGACTGCCAAAAGAACCAATAGATCCGTTTTAAAAGAAGTGCAGCCAGAGTGCACCTTTGAGGCCAGGATGGCTAAACTTGGTCTCTCATACTTTGGACATATTGTCAGGAGGAACAGTCGCTGGAGAAGGATATCATGCTTGGTAAGATGGAGGGTCAGAGATAAAGAGGAAGACCCCAAGATGGATTGGCCAAGTGGCAGCATTGATGGACTCAAGTGTGGCAATATTAGTGAGGTTGACCCAGGATCGGGCATTATTTTGTTCTGCTGTGCATGGGGTTGCTATGAGTCGATTCCAACTCGATGGCACCTGACAACAACAACAACAACAATAACAACAACATACCTAATAAACCTCATAACCATCAGTATTGTCGCAGAGTTCTGTGTGACCATTACATTGAATTTTTGAACCCAGCAGATAAACACAGAGTGTCTTGGGAGGGAGGGTTAGCATCAGAATTGGTGAAAAAAAAGAAAGAGGATGTAAGAATGCTTTACTTCTGACTCATAGAAATTAGTCTTGGGCTGATGAGCTTAATTTGTCTTCTACCTGATGAAGTCAGAGGAGTTCATATACTGCCCCCATGACATTCTAAACATTGTCACAGAAATTTGTATTTCACTGTTGACTAACAAAATTAAGCTCCTTTTAAATTTTTCCTGCACATTTAGATATCCTGTTGAGTGTGCATCTACTTAAGTCTTTTGCTTATAGTTTTGTTGCATTGCCTTATTTTTGTTGATATACAAGAGATCTTTATTTATTCTGGATTCAAGTTTCTGATCACAGATATATATTGCCACAGTGCAGTGACTTATTTAATGTCTCTTCTATCATAGTCTTTGCAAATCCCACAAAATTAATCATTTTTCTAGATGGGTCTGGGGACGAAAAGATGAAAGGAGTTGTTTATGTATTATATGAATCACTTTTGACTGATTGTTAAAAAGATTGAAATTGTAAGTACTTCAAAATCCAAGGAGGGGACTAGTCAATGCTATAATTGTGGGTTAAAAATGAGCTATCTCAGAAGCATAAGGCTTTGCATCATCAAAGAAGGAGAGTTATGAGTGGTGTGCATCCTTTGGGCTCTTAGATCCCTGTACACTTAAATTCCTCAAACTAGAGACAGAAACTGTGACACTGGAGAAGTGGCAGAGAAGCAGTAGCTCAAGCAAGAATCAGAACTCAAGACAGATCAATGGGTTTCCTCACCCATAGAACAATAAAAGTTGAGGGACCTTGGGTGGGAGGCTCGCTTACAGAGTCGGGTGCCTCCAGGCACTTAATTGAGGGAGCTAGGTGTCAGCTACCTGTCCAATCAATTGGAAAAGACTCATATTTTTGCCCCTTCCAAATAAATGACACAACAGAATGTGGAAATCATCAAATAATATCATTAATATAACATGCAAGTAAACTTTTGCTTAAGATAACTAAAAAATGGCTACAATAGTAAATCGACAGGGAAATGTTAGAAATTCAAGTTGGATTCAGAAGAGGACATGGAACTAGGGATAAAATTGCTGATATCAGATGGATCTTGGCTGAGAGAAGAGAATACCAGAAAGATGTTTACTTGTGCTTTATTGACTATGCAAAGGCTTTTGACTTGTTGATCATGAGAAAAAAATTATAACATTGGGAAAAATGGGTATTTTAGAAGAATTAGTTCTTCTCATGAGGAACCTATATGTAAATTTAGAGGTATACATTTAAACAGAACAAGGGGATACTTAATAGTTTAAAATCACAAAAGTTGTGCACCTTTGTTCAACATAATTTTCTGTGCTGAATTCATTTTTTTTGCATGTTTTAGTGTCAATTTCTTCATTGTTTTAAAATTTACCAAGTCTTCATAGTTTTTCTTTTACTTAATTTGATGTGAAGGTGTATTACTTTTTTGAGGTTACCTTTGTTGTTGTTGTTATGTGCCATGGAGTCAGTTCCGACTCATAGCGACCCTACACAGGGTTTCCGAGGCTGTAAATCTTTACGGGAGCAGACTGCCTCATCTTTCTCCTGCTGACCTTGCGGAGCAGCTGGTAGTTTCGAACTGCTGACCTTGCGCGATTCGTAACCACTATGCTACCAGAGCTCCTTTTGAGGCTACCTATAACTTATTAATTTCTTCCCCAATTAAAACAATTTGTTTTATGTGGAACAAAGAAACCAGCACCACCACAAAGAACACACCTCACATTAACTGCAATCAATTCATACCTATCAGTAAACACTGAAGGTCAGTGAATAATATGTACCAGTCAAGAGATAGAGACTAACACAGTGGATTAGAAAACAGGATCCTTCAATGTGTTGTCTGCAGTAGACATACCTTATACACAAGGACAAAAATAGATTAAGAATCAATGGATGAAAAACTATATCAAGCTAGCGGTAATCAACAACAAGCAGGAGTGGCAATATTAATTCCTGGCAAAATAAATTTTAAGTAAAAAAAAAAAAAAAAGATGAGGAAATGAAGGATTTAATATCATGATTAAAAGATCAACTAAACAAGAGGACATAACCATAATAAATATCTATGCTCCCAGTGAAAGATCCTCAATATACGTAAGTCAAATTCTAGTAGAATTGAAGAAAGAAATAAACAACTCTATAGTAATCATACAAAATTTCAATACACCACATTCAGAAAGGACAGAACAACCTAGAAAGAAACTCAACCAAGACACTAACGAACTAAGCAATACAGCCAATCAACTTGATCTCATAGAGTGCACTAAACCCAACAATAGCAATTCTTTTCTAGTGTGCATGGAACATTCTCCAGAATAGACCATATGTTAGGCCACAAAGCAAGTTTCAATAAGTTTAAAAATGTTGAAATGCTACAAAATATCTTTTCAGATAACTGTGCTGTAGAATTAGAAATCAACAATACGAAGGTCAAATAAAAGAAATCAAATATATGGTGACTGAATACACCCTGCTTGAAACTGAATAACACCCTGCTTGAAAGCTACTGGGTAATAAAATAACAAACAAAATTATTTTACCCAAATAAGGCTGAACACACAAAATACCAAAATCTTTGGGGCACGGCAAAAGCAGTGCCTAGAGGGCTATTTATAGCAATAAATGCACACATCCAAAAAGAAAAACATCCAAAATTAACACATTAATACAAATCTAACAAAAGAAAAGAGGGAGAAAATGCAAATAACAGTCAAAAGAAGTGATATGGGTAATATCACAAAAGAACCAATGGAAATAAAAATGATAACATAACTCTGAAGAATTTTATTCCAATAAATTTGAAAAGCTATTACAATTGAATACATTTTTAGAAAAACACAACCTACTTACTCTCAAACAAAATGAAGTTGAAAACTTGAATAGACCTATACGAAAAGAATAAGTTGATCAGGTCACTAAAAAACTCCACCAAAAATAAAAGTCCAGGCCCAGGCAGTTGTACTGGTGAATTCTATCAAACACTCAGAGAAGAGCTGACATCAATTTTACCTAAATTCCAAACCATAGAAAAGGATGGAAAACTCCCAAATATATTTTATGATGTGAGCATAACCCTCTTATAAAAATCAAGGAAAGACATTACTGAAAAAGAAAATCATAGACGAATGTCCCTCATGAACACAGATGCAAAAATTTTCAACAAAATCCTAGCCAATAGAATTCAACAACATATCAAAAAATGATACCTCATCAATAAGTGAGATTCTTACAAGGAATGCAAAGATGATTCTATAATGAAAAAAAAAAACAAAGGAAACCGCCAAAAAAAAAAAAAAAAAAAAAAAAAACCACATGATCATGTCAATTTATGAACAATAGGCAGAAATTATGACAAAATACATATTCATTTTAAATTTAAAAACTCAGCAAAGTAGGAATAGAAGAGAAAATTATAATCAATTTTCATATCGATAGTCATTTGTTCTTCAAGTTTGTCTTGGCAACTCTTGACTTTTTCTCATGTTCATATGAAATGTAAAATGAGCTTGTTATTGAAAATGAGGAATTATATAAAAAAAATTGCTGAGGTTTTTATCTTGATTCATTTAATCTACAGGGTAATTTAAAGGGAATTTTCATTATTAGACACTGAAATTTACTTCACCAAAGAAGTTTATTGTTGATAAGAATATGAAAAGATGTCAATATCAATTAATCATTCGCATCATGGAGATTAAAGCCACAATGAGATTATACAATGTATCTAATGATTTGGAAAAATTAAAAACAAAAAACAGACAACACCATGTTCTGGCAAGGATGAGGAACAAGATTCATTCATTACCAGCAGGAATGCAAATATCGTATCGCAGTGTTGGAAAATAGTTAGATTGTTTCATATAAAGCTAAACCAACACATCATTGATTGAGCAATTCTACATTAATTACTTACCTACAAAAAATGAATACATATGTCTACATGTCTACATAAAGACCTGTATAGATATAGCAGCTTAATTTTTTCTTGCATTCCATACATTGAAGATATTCCACTGTTATCTGGTTTCTTCTTCTTTTTTTTTCTCAATGAAATGTTAGTCATAGTTTCTTCTTTGAGCACTTTGTTTATTTTCATGATGCATTTAAGATTTCATTTTTAAAAAATGTTACTCTAATGTATATGGATATTATTTCTTTGCAGTTATTATCATAGAGTTTCTTAAACTGTGATAATTTTTTCAACAGAGTATTTGGTGAGTTGACTTTTGTGATTCGTTCTGACCTTGTAATTCTATTAATTACTTTTCTATGTTCTCTTATTAACATAATTAATTTGTGTTACATATACTTGCCACATGTATTATACAATATAGTCAGTGATTATAATTTATTAATGTTACATATTTGTTGTTGTTGTCACATGCCGTTGAGTTGGTACCAACCTGTAGCAACCCTGTATAGGATTTCCAAGTACTGGCTGGTGAGCTTGAACTGCTGACCTTGCGGTTCAACCTGACTTTGCAGACCAGTGCATTAACCCACAGGGCCACACCAGGATTCCAATGTCATATATAATAATTTCACATATTGTATGGCAAATGGAAAGCTTTTAGGGTCTCTAATCATATTGACTTTGGAGTCCTGGTGTGGTACTGTGGGTTAATGTGATAGACTGCAAGATTGGTTTGAACTGCAGGGTCAGAGATTCAAGCTCATTAGAAACCCTATACAGGGTTGCTATGACTAAACACTGACCCAACAGCACTTAACAACAACAAACAAATACCACTGCCTAACTTGTGTCCTGACGTGTCACTGTGGGCTAATGCGCCAGACTGCAAAGCCATTTGAACTGCAAGGTCAGCGGTTCAAGCTCACCAGAAGTATTCTGCAATTATATTTCTTGTCTCAAGTTAAAAAGAAATATCACTGACTGAATATAAGTTGATAGCAATACATTATGAACAGTCTCCTTATTATATAAAACATGCTTCTGGAATCAAAGTCTACTCACTACATTAAGTATTTATACAGAGGAGATAAAAGTAATAATTTTTACCCTAGCTAAAGTCCTTGATAACAGCAGTTATGCTATTTTCTGGTGTAGGCTCTCAGGTTTATCAGAATTACTATATGCCTCATTCAGATCTTATCATCCTCAAAATAAGTTATGCCTGGAAAAATGCTCACTGGTTGAATTTTAAAATAATAGATGTGTGTCTTCCGATGTCTGTGATATATTTAATTACAGCCTTCAAGTAGATGTTTTGTTTAATATAAATTCATGTATTCAATATATAACAATTATAATGGCATTTATAAAAATTACTGATCATAGTTTTTTTTATTTTTCAAAGTTTATATTTACATGTTATTTTAGGTAATTATCATGCAAAATTTCAAGGCAGGTAAAGTCATCAACAAATTTCTAATTTTATAAAGGAAGAACTAAAGGCACTGAGATCCAGAACTTTTAATTGAGTTGTTCACGATCACACAGCCTTGAAAAAACTGGTATTAATATTTAAGTTCCTTTACACCAAGTCCTTTTTATTTTAATTAATACCACATTGCCTCTATAAATATTACAATAATACAAATTTCTTCTGGGTTAAGGTATTATTATTTTATTGGATAGATCACTCTTCAAGGTGACTAAATTCCTTTGGGCCCAAAGTGATTGCCCTGACACTTCTTGCAGATGTACTTTAAAGCGAAAGAGATCTTCTCTCAAAAGAATTGCTCTGGGTGAATATTTCTATACCTATCATATGATATCAAGTGAAGAAATCTTGATCAAGAAAAAAACAAAGCAAAACAAAACAAAAATCAGCACAATCATCTGATTTGTCTAATTTTTCCACTGTGGTTTTAAGTGGAAATATTTAAACCCAAAATCCCACTGTAGTCAAGTCAACTGCTTCATAGAATTTCTAAGACTTCAAATCTTTACAAAAGCAGACTGCCACATCTTTCTCCCATGGTGCAGCTAGTGCATTTGAGCCACAGACCTTTCAGTTAGCAGTTGAATACTCTGACCATTGTGCCACCAGGGCTCTGTGAAAATATTTTGTTGTTATTGCTAAGTGCCATCGAGTCAGTTCAGACTTATTGCAACCCTGTCTAGGGTTTCAGAGGAGTGGTTGGTGAGTTTCCACTAATGACGTTGTGGGTCAAATCAAACTTGCAATCTACTGTATTATCTTGCAGTGTCACTTCAGAAAATATTTGTTGTTGTTGTTAAATGCTGGTGAGTAGGTTCTGACATATTGTTACCCTATATAGGGTTTCCAAGGAACAGATGGTGGATTTCAACTGCTGACCTTGTGGTTTGCTTTTTAGTGCTGATCTTGCAGTGCCACACCAGGAAGTAATTTGTTATTGTTGTTGTTAGGTGCCATTGACTCAGTACCGACAGTAACCCTATGCACAACAGAATGAAACACTGCCTGGTCCAGGCCCAACCTCACAATCATTACTATACCTGAGTTCAT
>NW_006408576.1:8355978-8357035 GCF_000296735.1 Chrysochloris asiatica
CCCACAGAATCCTTCAATATTTAAGGAGTTATAATGAACCGTGAAAGAATCCCTTCCTCCTTTTCTAAAAAATTGGGGGTTTTAGGGGTATTAAGTACTAAATGTGAGAATTCTCCACATATATTAGCTGTTCCTGTTAAAAAAGAAGTTTTGGTTAGCAGTTCATATCTACCCGCTGCTTTGTGGGAGATAGATGAGGTTTGCTGCACCAGCTAAGATTTATACGGTCTTGGAAATCCTATACCGGGTCAGAATTGACTCAACAGCACAAAACCAGAGCTTTAGTGGTGCAATCATTAACCACTTTGCCACTAACCAAATTGCCAGCAGTTCAAATCCACCAGTCACTCTATAGGAGCAGTCTGCTTCCGTAAATAGTTCAGCCTTTGAAATTCTATGGGAAAATTCTGTTCTGTCCTATAGCATTACTATGAGTCAGTATAGGCTTGATGGTAATGGCTTGACAGTTTTGTGTGTGCCTGAACTATCATTTTTTAGTAGGAATTTTGAAAATGACAAGGTGCTAAAGACAGATATATTTGCTATAAAAATGATCCAATCTCTCATTCGAGAGATATGTCTACTGCATCATCATAATACTTATTCAGAGAAAGAGCAGATTGTTAATGACATATCTATTTGCCTTTGAGAGTTAGTCTTATTCTTTTCTTCCATTCAGCAGTTCTATGCTCTGTGCTATGTCTTCAACTTGTCACTCGGCTTTATTGAGTTCTGACAGCATATGAAGTTTCAGGAGAGTTATCTTTGAAGGACTTATTATCAAGGATTGATATTCTCAAAATAATGAAGCAATTCAAGTGCATCTGTAGAATCTCTGAATCATATAAGCAGTCTCCCATGTATTCTTAAATCAATATGTTTGAAATATTTTAGCAATTAATAAGTAAACCCTCAATATTTGAATAAATTAATTCTAAATGACTGAAGTTGTGAAAGACTTCATTTTGCTCAACCATCAACACTCATGGAAGCAGCAGTCAAGAAAGCCAACAATGTATTGTGTTGGAAAATCTGTACGAGACCTCTTAAAGGTGTT
>NW_006408576.1:8358290-8359513 GCF_000296735.1 Chrysochloris asiatica
GACTGGTCCTTCCTGACTATATGTCTGAAGTATAACAGATGAAGTTAGGCCATCCTGACCTCCACGGACCACTCCAGCTGGACTTCCTCCAACACAGATTTGTTGGTTCTTTTGGAAGCCCATGGCACTTTCAATATTCTCCTCCAACACCATAACTTAAAATCATCAATTCTTCTACAGTCTTCCTTATTCACTGCTCAGATTTCCCATGCATATGAGGATAGTGAAAATACCATGACTTGGGTCAAGTGCACTTTAGTACTCAAGCTGATATCTTTGCTCTTCAGCACCCCAAAAAGGTCTTGTGCAGCAGCTTTGCCTAATGCAATAGTCGTCTGATGTTTTGACTGTTGCTTCCATGAGTGTTGATAGTTTATCCAAGAAGAATGAAGTCCTTGACAACTTCAATCTTTTCTCCATTGGTAAGAATGTTGTTTATTGGTCTAATAGTGAGGATTTTTGTTTTCGTTGCATTGAGATGCAATCCATATGAAATCTGTGCTCTTTGAACTTCATCAATAAATATTTTAAGTCTTCTTCACTTTCATTAAGCAAGGTTGTATCATCTGCATATCGCAGGTTGTTAATGAGTCTTCCTCCAATCCTGATGCCACAATTTTCTTCATATAATCCAGTTTCTAGGATTATTTTCTCAGCATATATGTTGAATAAGTATGGTGAAAGAATACAACCCTGTCGCACACCTTTCTTAATTTTAAAACATTCAGTGTTCCCATTTCTGTTCAAACAACTGCCTCTTGGTTCAGGTACAGATTCCTCATGAGCACAATTAAGTGTTCTAGAATACTCACACTTTGCATTGTTGTCCATAGCTTGTCATGATCCACATAATCGAAAGCCTTTGAGTAGTCAGTAAAGCACAGGTAAATATCTCTCTGATATTCTCTGCTTTCAGCCAAGGTCCATTGAACATCAGTTATGATATCCCTTGTTCCATGTTCTCTTCTGAATCCAGCTTGAACCTCTGAAAGTTCTCTGTCAATGTATGCTTGCAGTGATTTCTGTATTACCTTTAGTAAAACTTTCCTCGCATGGGACATCAAAGATATTGTCCGGTGATTTCCGCATTCCATTGGTCACCTCTTTTTGGAATGGGCACAAATATGGATTTCTTCCAATCAGTCAGCCAGATAGTTGTCTTCCAAATTTCTTGGCATAGACGAGGGAGTGCCTCTGTGCCACCTCACTTTCTTGAAAGATTT
>NW_006408576.1:8359613-8364075 GCF_000296735.1 Chrysochloris asiatica
AGCATCTCTACGCTGGAGAGCAAGTTTCAGTGTCTCTTCTGACATCCATTTTGACCTTTTCCTTTTTTCTTGTCTTCTTAATGACTTTTTGCTTTCTTCCTACATGATGTTCTTGATGTCATCCCAAAACTATTCTGGTCTTCAGTCTTTAGTGTTTAATGTATCAAATCTGTTCTTCAGATGATCTCTAAATCCAGGTGGGATATATTCAAGGTCATATTTTGGCTGTCGTGGACTTTTTTTCATTATCTTCAGCTTTAGTTTGAATTTGCATATGAGCAATTGGTGGTCTGTTCCACAGTCTGCCCCTTGGTTTTCAGTTGTTGTTTTTTTTTTTCTTTCAGTGTTTTATATATGTCCCCCCATTGCCTTCTTGTTTGCATGGTTTCTGCTGAGAGATCCCAGTTTAATGTGACTTGCTTGCCTTTGTATGTAACACTTCTGTTTTCCCTAGCTGCTTTCAGGAGTGTCTCATTATCTTTGAATTTGGAGAGCTTGATTATGATAATGTCTTAGTAATTTTCTTTTGAAGTCTGTTCTTCCTGGAGTTCTTTGAGCTTCTTTAATGTTTATCTTTTCACTATTCAGGATGTTAGGAAATTTTCCTCCAGCAGTTTTTCAACTATTTCCTCTGTAGACTTGTGATTCTTCTTGTTCTGGAATGCCGATAATTCTTAAGTTATTCCTCTTCATGTTGTCCAACATGAATCTTAGACCTCTTCAGAATTTTTTATCCTTTTTTTCTTTTTGCTCTTCTATCTTAGTGGTATTGAGAGATCTGTTTTCCAGATCACTGGTTCTGCTTCCCATCTCTTCTATTCTATTCCTTTGCCTTTTCAGTGTATTGTCTATTACTAATAACCTATAATTGATCATTTGGACCTCTTTCTGTAAGTTTTGAATTGTTTCCAATACTGTCTCTATCTTATTTGATTGTTCCTGTAGCACTTTCCTGACTTCTGCATTATTTTTCTCAATTTCATTGTAAAGCGTTTTGAAACATTTAATAATCATTTTCCTGAATTCCTTCTCAGTCATTTCCAAGGTCTGACGTCCTTCCAGAATGGAGTCCAGGTCTGCCTCTAGGTTTTTTGTCTCAGACATTTTATCTTGTTTCTGGAAATGTGCTGATATGGTCACCTGCTTTTGCTCTTTGCCATGTTTAGAGTTTATCTGTTGTCTTAATACTTAATTGAGTATGTGTTTTGGTCTTTTTTTTATGCCTTCTGATTGCTTCCAAGTAGATGTGATCAGGACGTGGGCTTCCCACAGTTTCACAACAGGACTCCAAATAAGATATGTTGCTGCTGTTGTTGTTGTTAAGTGCCTTCAAGTTGATTACAACCCATAGCCCCCCTGTATACAGTTTCCAAGGAGCAGCTTGTGAGCTCAAACCACTGATCTTTGCAGATCAAATGGCTTTACAGTCCAGTGCATTAACCCACAGTGCCATACCAGGACTCCCCAAATAAGGTATAAAGGGCTCTAAAGCTGTGATTGCTTAGCTGTGCCCGCAGCTAGGCTTAAAATGGGAGTCCTGGTTTGGTGCTGTATGCACTGGACTACAAGTCGGTTTAAGCTGCAAGGTCAGGTTGAACCATGAAGTCAATGGTTCAAACTCACCGACAACTCCTTGGAAACACTATACTGGGTCTCTATGGGTTGGATCTGACTCGATGACACTTAACAACAACAACAACAACAACAGTAGTTGTTAAAGGAGGCATCTCAGAAGCAGAGATGGAAGATCTCAGGGCCATTAAGAAGGAATAGCATGAGTGATATGTGGGATGTGACACATGGGATCCTTACCTAGAGAAACATTGAAGGTAGAAGCAACAGCAGAGGTGATGACAGAGGCGGTGGCAGAGAAACAGCAATGGTAGAAACAGTGGCATGGAGAAACAGTGCAGCTTCAG
Source organism: Chrysochloris asiatica (assembly GCF_000296735.1). Classification (NCBI taxonomy): domain Eukaryota; kingdom Metazoa; phylum Chordata; class Mammalia; order Afrosoricida; family Chrysochloridae; genus Chrysochloris; species Chrysochloris asiatica. The sequence goes on from NW_006408576.1 coordinate 8,361,533, forward strand.
ACTCTAGACCCATGGACTGAGTAAAGCTGAATGCCTATAGGCAGGAGACTGGCTTGAAGAATGTGCCCTTTGGGCATTCACAGACTGACTAAAAGTGCTTTGTGACATTTGCACAGGGACTACATGGCTGATCAGCTGAAGACATGAGTGAGGTGTGCCTGCAGTATGGCAGACAAGAGGTGTTCTTCAGTGGAGAGCTGCTGCATTCTGAGTTAGTTTTGATCCTGAATTGTAGCCTGTTTGTTCCCTAATAAACCCTATAATAATGAGTATTGTTTTGAGTCTTTATGGACATTGCAATGAATTAATGAACACAGAAGTGAAGCAGAAAGTGCTATGGGGAGTGCGGGATGGTTGGTGTCAGAATAGGGTGAAGAAAGTTGTAGAGTAGAAGCAAGTCTGACGTCTGTTTCAAAGTTGGCCTTGGGCTGATTTTGTGTTTGACTCTCTTTACTCCTTTGGAAGCCAGGGAAAGTCAGACATGGATCCCACATGGTTTAATCATCAATATGCTCCTTAGAAATGAAGATGGTGAGACTTTGTCTTGCTTATACATAAGGTCCGGTCACTTGAGAAGGACATCATACATGGGAAAGTAGAAACTGAACCAAAAAAAAAAAGACAAAAGACCCTCAATGAGATAGATTGACATAGTGGCTTCAACAATGCCTTAAAGATAGCAACAATTGAGAGGACGGCACAGGACTGGGCAATGTTTCATTCTTTTGTACTTGGGGTTACCATGAGTTGGAAAAGGCAGCTGCACCTAACCAAACCCCTTAGTTTAAGTCATTTCATGGCACCTAACAACGACATTAGAATCTCTTAAAATTATTTGCAAATGAGTGAAATTATAGGTCAGATAACTTGCTGACCTTGCTACCATTCAGGGGTTCTATATATATTCTTAATGTATCTTTGGTTTTAGGGGTACAAAATAAATAGTATGACTGGGACCAGCAGCTACAGTGCTGAAATTTTTAGTATTTTAGTGATAGAAAAAGTATGTGATTCATAGCAAAAGTATGAATCACACTTTTCAAAATTCTTCCATGAATTATTTTACTAACAGAAAACACACAGACATATTAGGCATCCCAATTTGAATGGCTTAGACCTGAATACAAGCTTTGCCACTTACTAGTTGTAAGACTTAAGGTTAGGCCAATGAGTTCTCTAAACTACAGTCATTTCCTATGTAAATGAAATAAAAATAGAAGATAAACTGATCATAAAACTCAGTGAATATTAATAGTAATAGTGAGATTCTGTGAAAAATTATATAATTCCATTTTGAAAATATAGTGAATATTTGTCAATATAACTGAATACTGTAAGTTATTATTTTTTTTTGCAGGTTTTAAGCAAAACAATAGATAACTAGTGCTGATCTTGTTAAAATTTATCAGAAAATACAGGGAAAATTTTATCATAATCTAAAGATGCAGTATAATTCTGTCATTAGGATAAAAATTTAACTAGGTAATGTGTGCTGGCTTCAACTCATAAAAAACAACATGGTCATCGCACAAAGTTTTTTTTTTGGTCAAATTGTGCAGAAAAGAACCGTCAAACAACTGCTATTAACCTACCAGCACTAATGGGCATCTTGTAAAATGACTGATTGTGACATTTTGGGGAAGCAAATAAAAACATGAGGCAAGGAACAAGTGTTTTTAATATTCCACAATTGCCAAGACACATGGGATCTATTTCCTGCAGAAGCATAACCAGAAATAGGTGGAAAGGCTAGTTGTTTTGCTACAAGCAACTTGATACAATAGCCAGTTTGTATGAAAGTAATGGTTAAGATTTAAAACTAGCCAACCAGTCTTATGTGTGCAATATGTTGATTAAGAATACAAAAGGAGAAAATTAGATGCATCCTTCTCATTTTAGTTCCTGTACAATTTTATTAGATTCAGAAGTACACTATTGACATTAACTTGTGCATTCACTGAGCCAAGGCATTATAGGACAGGTTTAAATGCCCATCTTGTATTTTAGAAGCTGCTCTGTCAATGTTATTTGACAGTAATTTATGAAAGTGTTTTAGTCTCAACTAATGTACATAGTTATTTTTTGATAGATCACTTCTCTTAATAAAGGCTGATTTCCCCCCCAAGTCCTTTTAAAAATACCAATTTTTCATAGAACAGTCAGACATATACTTTGTAGAGCAATTAATACCAAGTCACATGAATTTCAAAAACTATTTTTATAGTCACTATTTTTTAAAGTTTTATTGCTATTTTTCCTGAAGCCAAAAGTCAGCCCTAAAGTAACCTGATGACCTCTTGGCTCATTATATTGCCTTGTTTCTAGGCAAAGTTCCTCCTCAGAACAATTACCTAGTGCAATTGAGCTATGTTTGAACAAGCCAGTTATTTAATTACACAGTAGGAGACTTAAGCTACTTTTTAACTGAGAAAAAAGATTGTTTACTAAAGATTCCAGGAAAAAAAGTTACAGTCTATGAGCTTTAGCTGTGTAAAAATTACTGAGCTATCTGGGTTTGAAACAGAACTAGATTATTTTTTTCT
>NW_006408576.1:8365667-8366953 GCF_000296735.1 Chrysochloris asiatica
ATTCATAGATGTATTTGCAGCAAAAGTTAAATATCCATGTGTAAATATCCTCTTTTAAACCCTTGTATGTTTGTGGGTATGTATAGCCCCAGTCTGCCTCACACAACCCACTCATTCTGTGTATCTGTCTACATGTCTACCCACAGAACAGTATCATTCCAGGGTGTGTATAAACACTATTTCTTCTGTCTCCTTTAAACCTTGAATATATCCCTGTGTTTTCACCTATCTTCTTCATTTTTCTGACAACCTCTCTCTTCTTGTATATTGTCTTCCCTGTCACATGAACTAACATGTGTCTAACTTCTTAAGGTAGAAAAAGGTTTCAATCCAACTGGCACCAAAAATATGAGAACGATGAAAGAGAAAGAACACTTTAAATAATAAAAGCCAAAAACTTGTCTATGGAAATTTCTAACCATCATTTATAAAAAATATTAGTGAACCAATAATCAAAGGCACCTAGACAAAATAGAAGATCTTACCTTTCAAAAAATATAATAGGTACAAAGTCTTACACATACTTTTTGATGAGCATAATGCAAAATAGAACTATTAGAACCCTTTTGCTTATAGGACATGTTTATACTAGTACTGAATACAAGGAACTTCTCCCAGGTTTGACTAAAATTATAGACATTTACATGACATCAAGAAAAATGAAACATTAAGCAGAAGAATTACTATTAATTTACTAACAAAAACCCAACCACTCTGTCCAGGGACAACTAAATCAACTATAAATTAATATAGAATGGATTCTCATATTAGTTCCATAAAGTATAACTATAAAATATAATCAAGTTATTTACATGAGAAAAGATATTCAAAAAGTATTCACCCAAAATGTATATAGGTAAAAGACATTGTAGAGATAAGTCAGGCAGTTATTTAATAGGTATTTTTTGTTTTATTATTCTGGCATTTGTATTTATAATACAGTCAAAATGTATTGCTACAAAGTCATATAAACTGAGATTAAATAAAAATGTCGAAATGTGAAGCTGTTGTTACTTCAAATATCCTCCGTCAAGGTCTATACACTTCTGAAAGCAGTGTTTCAATCTCTTCAACTCTTTTATCAAGAACTTTGCACTTTCCAATTCACATCGTGTCAAAATAGCAGTTTAGGCATCCTTGAAGGGTGCAATTCATTTTCTTTTTCAATGTTCTTTATGTTTAGAGAACAAAAAAAGAACTCTGAAGAGCAAAATAAGTCCTAAACGGTGAGTGGCATAAAACTTCTCAATAAAATCTTACAGGACAGCTCTAATTGCCTTTGAAGA
>NW_006408576.1:8369318-8380702 GCF_000296735.1 Chrysochloris asiatica
GTGTCCAGCCAATATGAAGTGAGGGGAGATACACAAGAACACCCATACTTGCAGATAGTACCCATTTGACCTGGCTTCAATGGCTGGATGATTAGAACTCAACTAGAAGAGGAAAGAAAGTAATCCACTACAATCCTGTCTGGATGGGGCTGGTGAAATGAGATGAGGATAAGACTCTTGTGTTTCAATAGTGAATACTTGCTATCAGGACTGATTATGAGTGTTTCAAATGTAAAGGTAGACATTTTGTAACAAAAGGAAGGGAGTGGTTGATCTTGCAGTCCAGGAGCAGAGGACCCTGGGACCATCAAAGGAGAAGAGCAGAGTGTGGGACCCTATCCAGAGAAGCAGTGATACTAGAGATGGAGGCAGATACGACGACATGGAGAGATGGAGCGGCTGGGGACTCTGGATTCAGGGAGAGAGAAGGGCTGTGTGCTGATGGCTGGGAGGCAGACTTGCAGGGTGTACCCTCTGGTTGTTTAAATGTTTACATACTCCTGAGTGCTTTGGAAACAAATGATGTTTAATGATGATGCATGGAGGGAATTGTAATCATTGCAATGAAATTAAATACGATAGGATGAATGTAAAGCGGATGTTCTCCCATATAAACTATCACTCAATTCACAATAAAAACTTAAAAAAAAAATTTGTAACCACCTAGAGTGATAAATCACAAAGGAAGAATACACGTAACATTTTGCAAGATGAAAGAACTGAAGAAAAAACTACAGCCTAGACTTGGAAAATATTGAATGATATAGAAAGCATCAAAAGAAGACTGAAGGGATATGCAGAGTCACTGTAACAAAAAGAAATTATCACTGTTCCATCATTTCTAGAAGAAGCAAATATTCAAGAACCAATGGCACTAAAGAAGGAAGTCCAAATGTACTGAAGGTATTAGCATAAGACAAGGATCCAGGTTCAATACAAATTGTAATCTTACAACAAACTAATATAACACGGGATGTGCTTACTCATCTCTGCCAAGAAATTAGAAATACAGCTACCTGGCCAACGGATTGAAAGAGAGCCATATTTGTACACATTTCAAATACAGGTGACCTATGGGAATAAAAAAAAAATAATTGAACAATACCATTAATTTCAAATGCAAGTAAAATTTTGCTGAAAGTAATTTAAAAATGGTTGCAACATTACATTGAAAGAAAACTGCCATAAATTTAAGCCAGATTCAGAAGAGGATGTACAGCTAGGGATATTATTGCTTATGACTGATGAATTTTGGATTAAAGCAGAGAATACCAATAAGACGTTTATCTGTGCATTATTGAATATGCAAAGTATTTTGACTGTGTCAATCATGACAAACTATTGATAATATTAGAAAGAATTCCAGAACACTTCATTGTGTTCATAAAGAACCTGTACATAGAGCAAGAGGCAATTGTTAGAAAAGAACAAGGGGACACTGCATGGTTTAAAATCCAGAAACGTGTATACAAGGATTCATCATGCTTATTCAATCTGTATACTGAACAAATAATAATAATAATAAAAAACTGTAATGATATGATGAAGAACTTGGCATCAGGATTAAAGGAAGACTCATTAACAACTGTAATATGCAGATCATATATCCTTGCTTGCTGAAAGGGAAGATGACTTAAAACACTTATTGATGAAGATCAAAGACTGCAGCCTTCAGTATGGATGTCAATGTAAAGAAATAAAAAAAATCTTCACAATTGGGCCAATAAAAGTTGTTGTTGTTGTTATGTGCCGTTGAGTCAGTCTTGACCCATATCACTCCTGTATAGGGTTTCCAAGGAGCAGCTGGTGTGCTTGAACCACCAGCCTTACAGATCAAATGACTTTGCAATCTCAAACATTAACCCACAACACCACACCAGGATGCTAGGTCCAATAAATAGCATCACGATAAATAGACACAAAAACACTAAAGTTGTCAAACACTTCATTTTACTTGGATCCATAACCTATACTCATGGAATTAGCAGTCAAGAAATTAAATCACACATTGTATTAGGCAAATCTGTTGTACAAGACCTCTTCAAAGTGTTAAGAGCAAAGATAGCAGTTTGAGGACTACGTAGCCATGGTACTTTGAATATCCTTGTATGCATTTGAAAGTTGCCAATGAATAAGGAAGACCATAGAAGAACTGATACATTTGAATTGAATTATTTGAGTTGAATTATTGTGTTGGAAAAGGATATTAAAATATCATGGACTACCAGAAGACAGGCAAATCTGTGTTGAAAGAAGAGAACAATGGGTCACTGGATGGTTTAACATTAGGAAATGGGTGTGTGAAGGTTGTATTCTTTCACCATAATTATTAATTAAATCTGTGTGCTTAATAAATAATCTAAATTTATGGGTTATATGAAGAAGAACATGGCATCAGGTTTAGAGGAAGACTCATTAACAACCAGCAATATATATTCAGATGATACAACGTTGCTTGCTGAAAGCAAAGAGGGCTTAAAATACTTACTGATTAAGTTCAAAAACTACATCTTTGGGTATGGGTGGCATTTCAATGTAAAGAAAACAAAACTCTTTGCCACAGGACCAATAAATAACATCAAGATAAATGGAGAAAAGATTGAAGTTGACAAACACTTCATTTTGCTCACATCAAGGATCAGCACTCATAGAAGCACAGTCAAGAAATCAAACGACAAATTACATTAGGCAAATGTGCTGCGCAAGAGCTTTTTGAGGTGTTCAAGAGCAAGGATGTTAGTTTGAGTACTAACGTGGTCCAACCCAAGCCAGTGCATTTTCAATAGCTTCATATACTTGTGAAAGTTGAACAATAAAAAAGGAAGACTAGAAGAAGTGATGCATTTGAGTTGTTGTTTTTGAGAATATTACTAAAAATACCATGGACTGCCAGAAGAACAAACAAATCTGTGTTGGAAGAAGTACAGTCGAATTCTCCTTAGAAGTCAGGATGGACAGAATTCTCTTATACGTTAGACTTATAATACTATATTATGTAATATAGTAAATAATATTGACTTCCTTATGCTGTATTATCAGGAAGGACCAGTCCTTGATGAAGAACATCATGCTTGATAACATGAATAGTCAGCAAAACAGTGGGAGACCCCAATGATATGGATTGGCACAGTGGCAGCAGCAATGGACTCAAGCAGAGTAACTATTGTGAGGTTCGCATGGGATCGGGTAGTATTTCATTCTGTTGCACATAAGGTCGCTGGAAGTAGTTACTGATGCCATGGCATCTAAAAACAAATAACAACACTTTGGTCCTCACGCTAATGTCTATGTTGTTTTAATATAATTAATGCTCAACCTTTCTATCTAACTTTTATTCCTTCAGAAATAGATTATAATGCATGGATTTGAATACAAGTGTAAATATATTTGTAAGCCCATTCTAGAGAACGCTCACTGGTTTGAGAGTTGTTGTTAGGTGCTGTGCAATCAATTCTGTGCAATCAGTTTCATGCTGATTCTACCTAACAAACACTGAGTCTTCCTATGCCATCCTCATAATCATTTGTTATGCTTAAGTCCATTTTTGCAGATACTATGCCAACCCATTTCATTGTGGGTTGTAGAGGAAGGAGCTAAAACAAAGAAAAGAGAATTGATTTCTGCTGGAAGAATCTGTAGCACAATTCTATTTAAGCTCTGCAAAGCAGTGTAAAACATCTCCTTCAAACAGAGAGGGAGTTGCAGTATTTAAATACCAGCTTATTTGGTCATCTCAGTGGTGTCTGTACTGAGGAGGCATTGTTTTTCTCCAGTACTTCTAGAACCCACTGCCCAGAAAAGGCAACACCAAGCCAGTGACTCAAAGAAAACCGTTAGGCAAAGAGTCATAGGATTGCAGTTTAAGCAACTGGGACAAGGTCTATTGATGGGTAAATGCCAAGGGGACATGGAAAATCACAGATGTCTACTACAATCCTCAGAACAATAACTTCTGTCGCTAATTTTTATTTTAGTGCTGAATTGGGCTATAATAATGTCTTGCTTTTATATCCCAATTTTCACTTACATTATAAAATGATCTAATTTCAACTTTGATAAAATCTTTGCTTTTTCTTAAAATGAATGAATTATGCATTATGTTTGTTTTTTACTTACATAGAACCAAATTGAATTTAACTGATGACACAAATTTAAGAAACCCACTACTCAATTTCACCATAGTCCACTAAAATAGAAAGATATTGGACACAGGTAGGCATAGTAATGCAAATGATCAATATTTCCTTCCAGCAAAATGAAAAGAAAATTGCATGGCATTTACTTCAGGAGCTGTCAGATCATTGCATTCCTCAAACAACTTTGCTATTACCTCATTTCCATGACTTTGAAAATATTTCTTCAGCCAATATTTTTTTCATTTAAGATAAATAAATGTATTTTATCTGCAATAGAAATACCAATATGCCATGTTTGAATTACTTTAGAGTCCATCAAGATAGGCATCATTTCTTTAATCAGAAATACAAAATTATTTGATAACTTGTTACTTCAAGAAAACATTTTAACTGGATATTTGAAAAAAAATTCAAATATATGCTGAGAAATTGATTTTTTAAAAAATCTGATGTAACAAAAATAAACTGAGTTTTTCTTATACATTATCAATAAGATAACAATCACAGTAACTGTGGTGTATTTATGGCAGACAAAGTATTTTTTTAGCTATTTTTAAATTTTTTTAATATATGTTATCACTGGTAGAAATGTTTCTTTCTAGCTTTTAAAATAAGTTATTATCATATGATAACTACTAAGATCTTTGCTTTGAAAATCTTTTGGACAATGCATTTTCTTGATAAAAAAATACTTGACTTGAGGGTATAGAGTGTTCAGGTATATGTCCTTAAGAATACTGGTTTGTTCTTTTGTTCATAGACAAGCTAACTTTTATGGAAGAGAGAAAATAGCAATGCTGAAGGCAGAAGATCAAAGAGTAAATTGATGATTTCCATATTTTAAAGGAGTAAAACAAAAAGGACTAACTATTCAAAATGTTAGATGAAATGATACTTTCACAATATATTCCTAAAACGTTATTAATCTTCATTGATTTGTACAGAAGACTAGAACATGCAATTCAGCATTGAGGGAGGAAGGAGAATTAGCACATACTCTGTAGTACAGTTGGAGTTCTGGTGTAGCGCTGTGGGCTAATGATCTGGACTTTAAAATTGGTTTGAACCACAAGGTCAGTAGTTCAAGCTCACTAGCTGCTCCTTGGAAACCCTATACAAGGTTACTATAAGTTAGAACTGACTCGATGGCAATTATCAACAAGAACAACTGTAATAGTACCTGTTTTCCTGCCCTTACAAGCACACCTAATTACTCTCTAATTAGGCCACGTTTGTATATTACAACGTGTTGCTGTGGGTATATGCACTAGACTGCAAGATCAATTTAAACTTCAAGGCTAGTGGTTCAACTCTCCAGATGCTCACTCAATGGCATTTAACCACAACAAACAATGATTAATTTATTTGAGTGTGGTCTTGGGTGTTTTCAGGTGCTTGGAAGAAAAAGCACCACTCGTCTGTAAGTTTGTCATACTGTAGTGGTTTGTGAGTTTCTGAGATTCTGGAAGCTATACCATGGGTATTTTAAATACCAGAAGGTTTACCCACAGTGGACAGGATTCATATTAGCTTCCAGACAAAGAGTAGGAATAAGGAGAGAAAAACTTGTTGTTGTTGTTAGGTGCCTTTGAGTCCATACCGACCCATAGCAACCTTATGCACAGCAGAATGAAACACTGCCCCATCCTGGGCCAACCTCACAATTGTTGCCATGGTTGAGCCCACTGATGCTGCCAATTTGCCTATCAATCTCGCTAGGGTCTTCCTCCTATTTTCTGACCCTCCACCTTATCAAACATGGTATCATTCTCCAGCAACTGGTTTCTGCTGACAATATGTCTGAAGTATGCGAGAAAAATTTGGTCATTCTGGCCTCCAAGGAGCACTCTGGCTATACTTTTTCCAACACATATCTGTTGGTTCTTTTGGCAGCCCGTGGAACTTTCAATATTCCCCCCAATACCATAAATAAAAAGCATCAGTTCTTCTGTGGTCTTCCTTATTCACTGTCCAGTGTTCGCATGCATATGAGCTTATTGAAAATACCATGGCTTGAGTCAGGCACACTTCAAGCTGACATCTTTGCTCTTCAACACTTTAAAAAGGTCTTGTGCAACAGATTTGCCTAATGAATTATGTTGTTTGATTTCTTGACTGCTGCTTCCATGAGTGTTGCTAGATGATCCAAGAAGAATGAAGTCCTTGACAACATCAATATTTTCTCCATTTATAAGAATGTTGTTTATTGGTCCAGTGGTGAGGATTTTTGCTTTCTTTGCACTGAGATGCAATCCATACCGAAGGCTGTGCTCTTTGATATTCATCAGTAAATATTTTAAGTCCTCTTCACTTTCAGCAAGCAAGGTTGTATCATCTGCACATGACAGGTTTTTTATGAGTCTTCCTACAATCCTGATGCCATGTTTTTCTTCATAAAACACAGCTTCTCGGATGATTGGCTCAGCATACTGGTTGAATAAGTATGGTGAAAAAATTCAACCTGTTGGTAAGACTGAGGAATTCGCACTGACCACCTAAGACAGGCAGCGTCCCTTAAACAATCAATAAATAAGGAGGATTCAGATGCAGACAGTGCAGACCCGGTCAGGAGGCCAAGCCCCTGTGGACCCAAGCGTTGTTGACCGTCCAAACCATAGGCTCTGAGGATCAGACTCTAGCCACCTAGTAGACATAGCAAACTGTCCCTCATCTGATTATTCAGTAATGCTTGTTAGTAATCTCATACATGAGCCCTGGATATCCACAGACAAATGTAAAACCTTTCCCAAAAGCCGAGACTGTAAATTCCAAAAAGGCAAGTCCCCCCACCATCCAAAAAAAAAAAAAAAAAAGCTAAAGAGGATAGAGAGAAACACTGTAAACCGATGATATATGGAGGGGATAATAATCAATGTAATGAAACAAGCTATATGAATGGTTGAATGTGAAGCTGATGATGTACCCTGTAAACTTTCACTCAATGCAAAATAAAAACATTTAATTAAAAAAAAAAAAATTCAACCTGTTGCACACCTTTCTTAATTTAAACCATTCAGTGTTCCCATGTTTTGTTTGAACAACTGCCTCTTGGTCCATTACAGATTCCTCAAGAGCACAATTAAGTTTTCAGGAATACTCATACTTAGAAATGTTGTCCATAGCTTGGCATGATCAACACAATCAAAAGCCTTTGCATAGTCAGTAAAGCACAGGTAAACATCTTTCTGATATTCTGCTTTCAGCCAAGATTCATTGGACATCAGCAATGACATCCCTCATTCCATGTGGCCTCTTCTGAATCTGGCTTGAACTTTAGAAGTTCTCTGTCAATGTATGAATACCTAGTCATAGCTGTTGCTGTGAAACTTTACTCACATGGGATATCAAAGATATTGTCTGATGATTTCCGCATTCCGTTGGGTCACCTTTCTTTCAAATGGGCACAAATATAGATCTCTTCCAATCAGTCAGCCAGATAATTGTCTTCCAAATTTCTTGGCATAGATCAGTGAGTGTCTCTAATGTCTGATCAATGGAGAAAAGGTTGAAGTTGTCAAAGACTTCATTTTGCTTGGATCAACCATCAACACTCATGGAAGCAGCAGTCAAGAAATCAAAGACGTATTGCATTAGGCAGATCTGCAGCAGAAGACCCTTTTAAAGTGTTGAAGAGCAAAGATGTCAGCTTGAGGACTAAAGTACACCTGACTCAAGCCATGGTATTTTCAGTAACGTAATATACATTTGAAAGTTGGTCAGTGAATAAAGAAGATTGTAGAAGAATTGATGCATTTGAGTTATGGTGTTGGAGGAGAATATTGAAAGTGCCATGGTCTGCCAAAAGAACAAACAAATATGTGTTGTAAGAAGTGCAGCCAGAATGCTCCTTGGAGGCCAGGATGGCCAAACTTTGTCTCTCATTCTTTGGATATATTTTCAGGAGAAACCAGTCTACTGAGGATTGAAATCATGTTTGGTAATGTGGAGAGTCAGAGAAAAAGAGGAAGATCCCCAGCATAGTGGCATAGTGGCAGCATCAATTTGCTCAAGCAAAGCAACAATTGTAAGATTAGCCCCTCACTGGGCAGTATTTTGCTCTGTTGAGCATAGAGTCACTCAGAGTTGGTATTGACTCCTTGGCACCTAACAATAACAACAGGTAGAAAAAATTTATTTCAAATTAAGATTAAATGTAAGGAATTTTTTTTTACTGATATGAAAATAAATTAGATTGCATAGGTTTGACTATTTAAGTAGCTCTATGATGTTCCACATTGCTGTGTTTTGTCACTATCATGTTGACTTGATCTCAGTCCATTCACAATAAAAGTACAGCTGTTTCACGTCTCGTATCTATACTAAAGTGTTCCAAAGGAAAAAGAACGACCTATTTGAGAAGCTTTGCCTTGTGTTTTGTTAGCTAGAGAACTCCTCCACCACTCATTGGTAAGTTTATTGTACTGTGGTGGTTTGAGTGTTGCTATGATGCCAGAAGATATGCCACCAATATTTTAAATAACAGCAGAGTCACGCATGTTGGAACTGTTTCAGCTGAACTTCCTGACGAAGACAGACTAGGAAGGGCAGAGTACTTTGAATACCTAGTCACTGAAAACCATATGAGTAGCACTGGAATACTATCATGTAGCATAAGAACATTAAATACTGAAACAATATAAATAACACCAGAACATTGACAGATATAGTGCCAGAAGATGAGTCCTAAAAGTGAGAGGCACTCAAAATTGGAAATAGCTGCCTCCTCATAGTAGAGTTGACTGTGATGACACAAATGGAGTAAAGCTTTTAGAACCTTCATTTGCTGATGGGTCACAACTCAAAATGAGGAGAAACAACTATAAACATCCATTAAAAATAGGGACTTTTAATGTACAAAGTATGAATCCAGACAAATTGGAAGTTGTCAAAAATGCAATGTAATACAGAACGATCTGTATTCTAATCTTTAGTGAGCTGAAACGGACTGGTATTGACAATTTTGAATCTTACAATCATATATTTTATTATGACATAAATGACAAATTGAAGAGTAATTGTGTCACATTCATCATTAAAAAGAGTATTTCAAGATCTTTCTTGAAGTGTGATGCTTTCTGTGATAGGGTATATCTATATGCCTAAAAGAAAGACTAGTTAATACTGCTACTACTCAAATTTATGAACCAAACACTAAAACCAGTGATAATGAAATTGAAGAATTCTATCAACTTCTTCAGTGTGAAACTGATCAAATATGAAATCAAGAGGCATTTATAATTATTGGTGACTGGAATGCAAAGTTTGTAAATACCTTTTTAAACTAGCATAAAAGATGACTATATACATGGATCTCACTAGATGGAATTCACAAAAAAATAAAATTGACTATATCTGTCGAAAAACTCCATTGAAAATCAAACATAATGTACGAAGTATGAATCTGGGAAAATTAGAAGTTGTCAAAAATGAAATGGAATGCATAAACATCAATATCTTAGGCATTAGTGAGCTGAAATGTACTGGTATTGGTCACTTTGAATCTGATGACCACATGGTTTACTATGCCAGAAATGACAAATTGAAGAGGAATGATGTTGCATTCATTGTCAAAGAGAACATATCCAGATCAGTCATGAGGTACAACATTGTCTGTGATAGGATAATATCCATGCAACTACAGGGAAGCCCAGTTAATACCACCAATATTCAAATTTATGCACCAACCACTAAAGCCAATGAGGATGAAATAGAAGAATTCTACCAACTTCTTCATTCTGAAATTAAGCAAACATACAATCAAGATGTATTGATCATTACTGGTGATTAGAATGCAAAGGTTGGAGACAAAGAGGAAGGATCTGTAGTTGGAAAATATGGCCTTGATGATAGAATGATACTGGAGAACGCATGATAGAATTCTGCAAAACCAATGATTTGTTCATTTCAAATATCTTCTTTAGATAGCATAGGAGACATATATTAATTCTGGTTAGGTCTATACATATGGATCCCACCAGATGGAATACATAGAAATCAAATTGACTACATCTGTGGAAAGAGACAATGGTAAAGCTCCAAATCATCAGTAAAAACAAGGTCAGGGGCAGACTGTGGAACAGACCATCAATTACTCATATGCAAATTAAAACTGAAGCTTAAGAAAATGAAAACAAGTCTTCGAGAGCCAAAATATGACCTTGAATATATTCCACCTGAATTTAGAGATCATCTGAAGAACAGATATGATACATTAAACACTAAAGACCAAAGACCTGAACAGTTGTGGGATGACATCAAGAACATCATACATGAAGAAAACAAAAGTCATTGAGAAGACAAGAAAGACGGAAATGGTCAAAATGAATGTCAGAAGAGACACTGAAACTTGCTCTCCAGCTTAGAGATGCTAAAGTAAATGAAAGAAATGAAGAGGTACAAGAGCTGAACAGAAAATTCCAATGATCAGTTCAAGAAGATAAAGCCAAATATTACAACAAAATATGCAAAGGTCTGGAATCAGAAAACCAAAAAGGAAGAACATGTTCAGCATTTCTCAAGCTTGGGGAACTGAAGAAAAAATTCAAGCGGCGACTTTCATTATTGAAAGATTCTCTGGGCAAGTTATTGAATGATGCAGAAAGCATCAAGAGAAGATGGAAGGAATAAACAGAATCACTGTACCTAAAGGAAATGGTTAATGTTCAACCGTTTCAAGAGGTAGCATATGACCAAGAGCCAATGATACTGAAGGAGGAAGTCCAAGGTGTATTGAAGGAATTGGCAAAGAACAACTCTCCAGGAATTGATGGAATACAAATAGAAATCTTTCAAGAAAGTGAGGCAGCACAGGAGGCACTCACTCATTTCTGCCAAGAAATTTGGAAGACAAGTATCTGGCCTACTGATTGGAAGAGATCTGTATTTGTGCCCATTCTAAAGAGAGGTGACCCAATGGAATGTGGAAATCATCAGACAATCTCTTTGATTTCCCATGCATAAAGTTTTACTAAAGGTAATACAGAAATGGCTTCAAGCATACATTGACAGAGAACTTCCAGAGGTTCAAGCCGGATTCAGAAGAGGCCGTGGAATGAAGGATATCGTTGCTGATGTCCGATGGATCTTGGCTGAAAGCAGAGAATATCATAAAGATGTTTATCTGTGCTTTATTGACTATGCAAAGGCTTTCGATTGTGTGGATCATGGCAAGCTATGGACAACATTGCAAAGTATGAGTATTCCAGAACACTTAATTGTGCTCATGAGGAATCTGTACCTGGACCAAGA
>NW_006408576.1:8382066-8387271 GCF_000296735.1 Chrysochloris asiatica
CCCCAACGAGATGGATCAGGCAGGTGTCATCATTGATGGACTCAAGTGTGGCAGCGGTAGTGAGGTTGGCCCAAGATCGAACATTGTTTCGTTCTGCTGTGCATGGGGTCGCTATGAGTCGGTTCCGACTTGATGGCACATGACAACAACAACAACAAAATTTCATTTTACTTGGATCAACAACTATCAACACTCATGGAAGCAGCAATCAAGCAATTAAATGGTATATTGCATTATGCAAATGTGCTGCAGATAACCTCTTTAAAGTGGTCAAGAGCAAAGATGACAGTTTGAGTAGTATGGTGTGCCTGACCCAAGTTATTATCAATAACTTCATATGCACGGAAAAGTTGAACAATGAGTAGGATGATCATAGAAAAATTGATGCATTTGAATTTCAGGTCTGGAGAAGAATATGAAAATGACCATGGACTGCCAGAAGAACAAATAAATTTGTGCTGAAGGAAGTACAACCAGAATGCTCTTAGAAGTCAGGATGGCAAGCCTCCCTCTGTCATACTCTGGACACATCTAGAACGATCAATTCTTAGAGAATGACATCATGCTTGCTAAAATGGAGGGTCAGAAAAAAATAGAAAGACCCCTAATGAGATTTATTGGCACAGTGGGGTCAAGTGTAACAAAATTGTGGTGATGGTGCAGGGCTGGGTAACCATTTGTTCTGTTTTGCATATGGTCTCTGATTTGGAACAGATTTGATAGTACATAACTACAATAACAAATAAGAAGTCGTGGTGTGATGCTGTAGGATAAGCACTGGACTACTAACCTAAAGTTTGGCTTCAAATCCACCAGTCACTCCTTGAAAACGATATAGAGTTCCTATGAGTCAGAACTGACAAGTTAGCACTTAACAATAGGCATATTTCATATTATTTAGAATTTGCACTTGGTTAGTGACTTTCTGTGTGTTTAGTTTCCTGGTTTCAGATAGAGGATATCCAGGAGAGTGACAGTCCTGGTCTTTTCCCCCTTTACTCCAGTTATGTCCCCTTTACTCCAGTTATGTCTGATCAAATGGAAATATTTGGAGAAGTGACATTCTTTTTTTTTTTTTTTTTTTTTAAATAACTTCTGGGTGCCATTTTGGAGCTAGCCTGTTCATGGGATGTGTATTTTCTGGCATGTTCTCATGCTGTGCTGTACAGCTTAGTGGAACAGATCCTCCAATGATGGGACAGAGTAGACTAAGCTTCAGGTTAAGTTTCAATTTGCTATAACATTTTCAGAAGCCTTTTGTCGCACCACTTGTAAGCAAGATCTCCCAGTTAGACATTTATAACTAATATAATGCATACTTTTATTTTTAGACTCTAAACCTTATATCTCAGTACAACTCCAGGTAATGGGGAGAGGGCTGCTATTTATTGACCTATTTCTATGGGAATGTTAATGGAACTACCTTTTCTTAAAAGTGAGTTATCATTATTATTATTATTATTTTTTTCCTGAGGCATTTGCCTACCTTAGGATGAATGGGTGGCTAAACAAAATTGGAATTCTTAGGAAGTAAGGAAATCAGAATAGACTGATGGAGAAAACTGTATCTTATTTATTCTTATATTTCAGGGATCTAGCACAGTTCTTACAGTACAACTAATATGCCACTGCTGATCAATTTTCAACTCATAGTAACATGGGATATACATATTCATTAAATATAAATAAATTAATATAAATGATACTTTTATAATTTTGGATATTAATATTATGAAACCTCTCTCTGATTTCAAAACGTATTATGTGCAGAAAGTACTTTTAAGGTCATTAGAATTGATGGAAGAAAAGCACCTTCTATAGGATAATGCACCAGACTAAAAGGTCAGCAGTTCAAACCCACCAAACACTACTTGGAAACCCTATTCAAGCTTGCTATGAGTCAGGACTAATTCAAGGACAGTTAACAACAACAACAGCAAAGTCTATGAAGTGCTGATTGTTGTTGTTGTTGTTGTTAAGTGCCGTCGAGTCGGTTCCGACCCATAGCGACCCTGTACAGGGTTTCCGAGGGTGTAAATCCTTACGGGAGTAGAAAGCCTCATCTTTCTCCCGCGGAGCGGCTGGTAGTTTCGAACCGTTGACCTTAAGGTTCGCAGCCCGATTCGTAACCACTACGTGCTGATACTGGCCCTTAATGAAGCAAATTCTTCTGTTGACATAATAACTTGGCCACAATGCCACTTCCACTCTGCAGATGTAATGTAGATACAATGTTAGGTGCTCTAATACCAAGATTATTCTGGAAATAACAGCAACCTTTTTCATAAAAATTTACTTACACAACATATTCTTTTTTTTTTTTCATAAAATAAACATATTTACTAAATTTTCAGTTTATCTTCTATCTCTTTGCTTTATTAGAATATCATAAAAAGTATTGACTTTTGTTTCCAACCCTACAAGCCACCATCCTCATCCTCTCTATGTCCCCAATCTGGTTACTCAATACATTTAATACTCTGTCTTTGTTCCTTATGCTTGGAATCAAAGTACCTGTATCCCAGATACCTGAATGAGTCCTATTCAGAAAAGTCCTGTTAAAATACAAGATATTTATGTTCACATGAAGAATTAATTATTTTCTAAATGTGTTATGGTATTACCTTTTTGTAACTCAATTATTTTTGGACTATAGATATTTACTTGCATTTCTTTCTTCTTCTTGGATGCAAGAAAAATATCTTATTTTTGTCTGTAATCTTAGAACAGTGCTCAGGGCCATAATCTCAGGGGTCATCGTGGTCAAATGGCACAACATAGTCCACAAAGGCAATGTTCTACGCCCCACTTTGGTGAGTAGTGTTTGGGATCTTTAAAGTTCATGAGCAGCCATATAAGGTGCAGTGATTTGGTCTCTCCATGTATGGAAGAAAGAAGAGTGATGAGAATTAAAGATTTTTGGAATCAAGTAGTCCAGCAGAGTAATGGAACATGTGAATATCAGTCTCCGTGGCCCTGAGACCAGAAGAACTAAATGATGCCCAGCCTCCATTAACAACTGGTCTGAACACATTCACATTAGAAGGTCCTGGGTAGAGTGGAATAATGTGTGGAATAAAATTAAAAACTATTTAAAAAAGAAATAAAAAAGACTGAGCTTACTAGTCAAAGAGACACTGGAGGAATATGAGACTGTACTGTAGGCATTGTGCATCCTTGAGGTATAGAGAAACGTGCTCTCTTCTAGCCAAGTAGTAAATCGGTATATAGGAGGAACAACAATAGTAAGATGCTCACTAAGAAAGATGGTATGGCCAATGAATCAAAATCAAAGGGGCAACATGCACCAAAGGACAAAGCTCAGAAGGCATGGGAAAGTAGGTGGAAGGAATATCGTAGCCACAGGGAAAAAGCTGTATGACTGTTGTTCCACAGAGGGGATTACAATAATTGAGATGAAAAAAGTATATTTGATGAATGAAAAACTGATGATGTGTCTGCAAACCCTCACTCAGTTCACAATAGAAAGCAAAATAAATAAATAATTAAACTCAAGAAAAAATAAATACATGTTGGGTTGTTGTTAGGTGCCATTGAGTCAACACTCACAACAACTCTACGCATAACAGGACCAAGCTCAACATTATTGCTATGCCTTAGTCCATTGCTCCTGCCACTGTGCCAGTCCATCTTGTTGGGGGTCTTCCTCTTTTTCTCCAACCCTCTACTTTTCCAAAAATTATATCCTTCTCCAGGTCCCTCCTGACAATATGTCTGAAGCATGAGAAACAATGTCTGACCATCTTGGCTTCCAGGGAGCATTCTGGCTGTACTTCTTCCAATACAGATCTGTTCATTCTTTTGGCAGTCCATGATACTTTCAATATTCTCCTCAAACACCGTAACTCAGATGCATCATTTCTTCTACAATCTAACTTATTCACTTTCCAACTTTTGCATGGATATGTGATTATTTAGAATACCATGGTGTGAGTCAGGTGCACCTTAGTCCTCAAACTGACATCTTTGCTCTTACACACTTTAAAGAGGTCTTATGCAGCAGATTTGCCCAATAAAATACATCGTTTGATTTTGATTTTTGATTGCTGCTTACATGAGTGCTGATGGTTGACTGAGAAAAATGTAAACTTTGACAACTTTAATTTTTTTCTGCATTTATATGAATGTTATTTATTGGTTGTAGAGGTGAGAATTTTTGTTTTCTTTACACTGAGATGCAACCCATATCGGAGGCTGTGGTCTTTGGTCTTCATCATTAAATAGTGGTTACAAGTTGGGTTGCTAAACTCAAAGTTAGCAGTTTGAAACTGCCAGTGGTTCTGAGGGAGAAAGATGAGACTTTCTGCCTCTGTAAAGATTTACAGCCATGGAAACCCTATACTGGGTCACTATTGAGTTGGAACCGACTCCAGGGCACACCACCACCACTACCACCACCTTTGCTTTCAGCAAGCAAGGTTGTATCATCTTCGTATCACAGGTTGTTAATGAGACTTCCTCCAATTCTGATGCCATGTTATTCTTCATAGAATCCATCTTCTCAGATTATGTGTTTAGCATACAGATTGAATAAGTATGGTGAAATAATGCAACCCTGGTGCACACGTTTCCTAAGTTTAAGCACTTCGGTGTTCCCCTGTTCTATTTGAATAACTACTCTTAATCTATGTACAGGTTCCTTAAGAGCACAATTAAGTGTTCTGGAATACTCATACTTTGCAATGTTGCCCACAGCTTGTCATTATCCACACAATTAAAAGACTTTGTGTAGGCAATAAAGCACAGATAAATATCTTTCTGGTATTCTGTTTTCAGCCAAGATCAATCTGACATCAGCAATGATATCCCTCATTCCTGTCAACTTCTGAATCCAGTTGAAACCTCTGGTAGTTCTCTGTTAATAAATGGTTGCAGCCATCTTTGTATTATCTTTAGTAAAACTTTATTCACATTGGCTACCAATGATATTGTCTGATCATTTCTGCACTTCATTGGGTTTCCTCACTTTGGAATGGGCACAAATATAAGTCTCTCTTGCAGGTAATTGGTCAGGTAGTTAGTTGTCTTCCAAACTTCTTTGCATAGATGAGTGAGTGCCTCCACTGCTTTGTCAGTTTGTTGAATTATTTCACTTTGTATTTTATCAATTCCTGATGCCTTGTTCTTTGCCAATGCTTTAGTGAACCTTGGATTCTTCATTCAGTATCATTGGCTGTTGATCAT